>NC_051154.1:28571380-28792442 GCF_013339745.2 Dermacentor silvarum
ACACAATCTTCTTGCGTTTCGGCTGGGCTGTTTATCGGAGTGTGTGCCATGCATAGGGAATGGTCATTCATGAATCAAGCTTGCATTCCTTACTACATCTTTGCGCATCTGCGCGTAAGTTCGCGTAGTAAGCAAGATATACGAGTTTCTCTAATTTGCAATGTATATTCAGACACTTCGAAGAAAAACTATGACTGTGTGTGCTCATACAGAATAACAACAAAATGTGGTGTGGATTTCCCATAAGAATTTTCTCTCCATATAAAAGCAACTGAGAGAAAGAAAGTAAGAAGCACGGAAATGTTCATAATACAAGTATGACAGGGCATCCCGTTACAGCGGCAACGAGGAAGGGAAATAAAACAAAGCTAAGAGAAAAAGGAAAGGCGTGTTGTACGAACACCGCGAAAGAAATAACGCTGCAATAATAATGGTATCCGCCAGTTCACACGACGTAGCCATTCCGTGCTCTCGCGCCTATAGCTCCGACGGCTAACCAGTGGCTCCAACCTCTTTGGTGGTCGTCTAACCAAAACTGTGTTATGACGGAGAGCGACCGCATTTATACTGTATCGGTTACGCCAGATAAACATCCACATCATCTGAAGATTACAGGGAAGCTCATGAGAAATAAACCACCGAAGCTTTGTTAGCACATTGGTTGTGTATAGTATAGTCGCCAGTAATTAATGTGAATCCCCTAGTAAAAGATTGTACTTACATAAAATGTGAATAATAATGAAATAGCGAGTCGGGCTATTAAGATTTGTCGGAAAAATTTAGGAATGCCGAGATTCTTCATGTTCTTTCCTCAAGTAATGAGAAGGGAGCCATCGAACTGCAAATACTGGCCAACAGCGCGTTCTTCGCGCAACGCCCCGCTTTCATTAGTGCCATAAAAAATATTGGAAACTTATTCCGTTTTGACGGAATCTGGAACAAGTTAACAATCCACCGGCGGCCCCTCCAACTAAACTTTAGCAAGCCTACTTCCGTTCAGATTTCGGCCCGGCAAGTGGACATGCCCCGAGTTTGCCGGGTTCCTAAAAAATTATGATTTCTTTCCATCAATACAAAGTTCACGCAGAGGATTGGAATGAAAGCGACTATCCACTTGACTAGGTTCTCACCCCCTGTAGATCAGGTGGAGGCAACAAGCTGTGCGGCAGCAAGGATGGATCGCATTCGAACACGTCTCCTCCAAATGTAGCAATTGTTGTTTCACATGAACTCCTCTTAAATGGTTTTGTGTACGGCACTTTGACTTTATTCTTAGTTGAATAAAACAGAAAAGCAGATCGAAGCAGAAAAGCAGCCGGAGTAGCCGGAGATCTGTTTCAACACCTCCAGGCACACATTTGATAAAATGAATTCCGATAAAAGGAACCCTCCTAAACCTGAATGAATGTGAAAAAATATAGAAAGCTACAAATAAACTTCATTAGTCATGTTTTTTTTCGTCAGTCATTCTCATTTTACCTCACAGATAAAATTTCACGTGAAAGAGCTCGACGATTTTAATTCATAAAACCTCAATAACTGAGTCGATATACTCAGTTATTTAATATTAGATGCACATAGCAAGGGATAGAACAAATGGATGGAATGTAACGCAAAAAGTGAAAGCAGTACAGCCCGGCGTTCGTTTATTCTTTTTTTTTTCGTCCACCAGTGCGCGTTAGAGCTTTCCCGGGTTGTATAGGAATTCAGGACTTCCTGTTATTCGCCCCTAGACCATGTTAAGCTGAACACTTTGTTCTTGTAAGGCACTGTATGATTGACTCACTGCCGGAAAAATTCTCTGAGGAGCTGCATTATTACGTGGCCCCCATTCAAAGTAATATTGAAAGATTACTCCGAGCTCCTGTCGCATGCATTTTCCTCGGCACGTATCGTCATGAATGAGATTATTCGTTGCATTAGTTGAAAACGGCAAACGCAATTGCACGCATCATGATTAATTGTATAGCATGTAATTATTCGCTTCACCAAAGCTTCGCTTAACAGAGGTACCAACATGTGCGTTTGATCTGCGTGATTTTCACCCCTCTTATTGCCTCTCTTATTGCATAGCACATTGTCAAACCATGAGGAATCCGCGCGCCATTCTTGCCAGAACCGTGAGCTCCCACCCCGTTTCTTGTGACCTAATATCACAGCATTTTCACAGAAGACGTGGTGCTATTTATGACGTCCGCTAGAGGCGAGAGAGGAGTTACCGCCAGCAGTGTCGACAAAGCATGATATTTTGCTAGTATATATAGCTATGCAATGAAAGCGATGCGTTCAGAGGTATTACTTGATTTTGACGATCTTGACCTATGCCACCATTCACAAAAATTGTCCTTACGTTACAACTGTTGCCAACTAATTGTGATGATCGACGTACTATTCGGGATGAAAGCAGAGCTTGAAAAGGGCTTAGGTGATATATGGGCTTAATTGGCTTAGGTGACTTAAGTGGCAATGACAAAAGCATCTTCCGAACGAAAAGCTTTGCGATGTCGATCTCTATGACGCGAGTGTTCTCTGAGAGTGGACAACGCTGTGGTTATGATCTAATTAAAAGACCGATTGGTCTCACTACCAGCGGGCACCTGAACGACGGCCACTGAAGAAACACTCTAACACAATAAAAGTTATATGAATTCAGGCTGTGGGCAGCATACACGAAAACATTCGTATGCTATAACTTGTTCTTAAAAGCAGATGCAGGTTTATCGTGATATCGAGAATATTATTAGCGAAGGCCATCGGCATCGGCAGAAAGCACTAACAAACGCAAAGATTTTCAGCCGTTAAAAAGTTATCACAAAGCTTTTCGCCTGCAATTCTGATTGCCATTGATCAGCGGACTTCATAAATAATATGTGAGGCATCACTATTGGCTCCCCTACTGTCTTAACAATAGTTGTGGCGTACGAATCTTTTGTGAATAAGCCGCACTGGTTGTTCACTGGAAGTGACGAACATGTTTAAAGCCAGCATAAGCTTTACATGTGGCTTACAACGGCCTTCTTTACCATTTCTCATTTTTTAAAAATTTATTATACGTAAAATGCTTCGATGAGGAATTACGTGAGGGTGTGGGCGGACAAAATTACTGGATGAGGTGGCTGATAGCTTCATGAATTTTCTGGGTCAGTAGTGTGCACAGCGTTGGTAGGCATGCAACTCCACTCTCTTCCTGTTTTTGGCGAAGAAAGAATTAGGAAGGGCGGAGGTGCGAGCTGGCGGGGGATAGACGGCTTTGTGGTGACTGACGCATTCATCCATACCAGCGCGTCACAAATGGAAAGTTCCCGCCCCGTGTTCGCGGTCGAGGCTTGCCTCGTCGGGCTAGAGCGCAACTACTGAAGCTAAGGGTTGGCTGTGTGAATGTGTGCGAAAGTTTATACAGACAACGACGTGTGGCCAGTTGATCATGTACTTCTTGCGGTTGCTGCGAGACACTTCAGCAACTGATGTTGGAGTGTTCCGCTTTCAGTGCGCAGCGCATGTCGCTAGTGAGGGACTATTATCTCCTTGGCCTGCGGTGTACGCCACTCGACGAATGTTTGTACTCCAGTGGTTGTACGTCTCGACGCGATCAGGCTCATCGCGCTCTCCTAAATTACTTTTCTGGAATAACTCACTTAGGTTGACGTTTGTAACTTAGAGACTGTTTCTTCTATTTAACGTTTTGTAGAAGCGTGATCTGCAGTGACCTGCTGTGACCGGCCCCACTGTTTGTGACCTGTACTGTGCGTTCTACTTTAATCTTTGAGATTTCTCATCTTGCTCTTTCTTTCCGCTTTCCTCCCCTTTTTCATATCTTCCATTTCTATGTTTCTATCTCTTCCTTTCTAAAGAGTAGGCAGGTGTTGTGCCTCTTTCGGTAGCAGTTGCCAGCCTGCTCCTCATTTTTTTCTTTTCCTGTCAAATATATGTTTTCAAAAAAAATATATACCGGGTGTTTCAGCGAACACTTTCAAAATTTATTTAAGGTTGCCTGTGGCAGATAGCCTTATTCTAGTTAATGAGCTGGTCTACTCGAAGAGGCGGACAGTACTTGCACCAGAAATTGAAATGCATATTCGAATAATTACCAAAAATCCACTAATTAAGTTTTTAACTATTTACCTGATTTGTTTTGTGCTTGCGTTAATTTTGTGCTTCAATGCATAAAGCGACGTTTTGTCAAGAAACGAACTGGAACGCCAATGCATTTCTCCGCAAAGTTCGGGAATTAATATCTCGAAACTGGTGTCATCCTGAGAATTCGTTCCAAGCGGATCCGCCTTGCGAACTCCACGGCTTCAATTTGTGAATTGCAATATGGGCCATCAGGTAATTAGTTAAAACTTAATTAGTGGATTATTGGTAATTATTCGAATATGCATTTCAATTTCTTGTGCAAGTACTGTCCGCCTCTTCGAGTAGACCAGCTCATGAACTTGAATTGTGCTATCTGCCACAGGCAACCTCAAAAAATATTTGAAAGTGTTCGCTGAAACACCCTGTATATATTTTACATGGCACGAGACTTGTGATAAAACTTATGGTATAGATTGAGGCAGAAAATCTTACGCAATAAAGGAAATGTTTCTAGATTATCCCTGAATTTAAGAGGCACAGCCACTGGTGAAATAACAATTGTCCGAGTAAATAAACATAACTGTACGATTCTGAATTGCCTCGAGCATTTCAATATGGTTATATTGTTATACATTGCAGATAGTGATGGCGTACTCTAGGTAATGGTGAAGTGGGCTTGAATTTGTAAAACTTTTAACTGAGACTTTGGAACTTAGGGTAACAGCGCAAACAGACGACCACAAGAAGGGAGACACGTACTCACAAGGCCGGGGCGACCTTTAGTGCTCGGGGTAAGTAGCCAAGAAGCGTCACTCGTAACGTGTGCTACATGAAATGACCAACACGTATGATATGTGAGGTTAATGCCGAGGTAGTTGAAAGCTTCAAGAGAATGTACGTCACAACGTCACAGCCATTGATGGTGCACTTACGCGACTGGTAAGGGATCTGTGCAATAAAATGAGACATGTCCAGATTTTTTTTTTTTACTTTCTAGCACATTAACCACTTTTCACATCATGTTTGGATACGGTTTAAGTCAAACTAAGGTTCGGAAATTCAAACTGTCCTGTATGAGACGATAGAGACGCATTAATATGCAAGTAGGTAGATGATTTATGTAAGGTGGATGTTTTATGTTTTATGTAAGCGAAGAAAGTAAGAAGGCCGGCGACCATTTCCTGTGCTACACCGGAAAGAACTGGAGACAAAGGAGATGAATAATTATTAGCAAAAACAAATTCTTCGCGACTCGTTAGGAAAGTTTTTATGTAGTCCAGAACAAGATGGTTTAAGTTTACACGAGAAGGGCTTCAAGACGAGACAATTGTGAAGGGATTTATCTCATGTTTTTTCGGAGTCAAAGAACAAGGCATCCACTGGAACGTTAGTATTTATAGAGTGGAGATAACATCAATGAAAAGCGCCAACTTAGTTTCGCTAGAGACGCTCCGTTGAAAACCATGCTGGTTAGGGCGAAAAAAGTTTTGAAGCTGTTAAGAGTTTTACAGTATGGGAAGGAATTATGCGCTCCGTTATTTTTGAGCAAATGGAAGTTAACGATAAGGGGTGGTAAGATGACGGGCCTTTTTTTGATGACCTGCATGCTTTTACTTGCCTTCCAGTCAAACAGTAGCACTTTTGATGAAAGAGACTGTTGGAAAAGGCGTGATAGAAACATGCTCGTTAAAGTGTAAGTGTTCGTTAGTACTTTTGTTATCTCTATCCTTTCATCTGTGTATGTGCGTTATCTTTCACGTTCTTTATACGAAGATTTTCTTAATATTTATCGGCATGAAACTGATGGGAAAATGCCCTCTATTATTTTTCCCCGTGCCGAATAGCTTAAATTTGTGCATGTTTACTCAGAAAGTATAGTAAGAGGGAAATAAAAGCGCCGCCTTGTAAGAGCAATTGGATTACAATGGTCGTGCTTGTACAGCAGCGCAACGTCTCATCTGAAGTGTGCATGGAGCAGTGCTTAAGTAAAATAGAGAGAGCGAATTGGCATTTTTGGCAATGTTTGTTTTCTAATGATTATATTAGGTATTTTCAACATTATTTCTCGATGCTATTCCACTCACGTGAGAACTACGGTTCATTCCTTCATATGCGTGAGTTATCGTCATGCTGTGGCAGTATAGCATTCGCGACTGCTCTTCGACGAAAAGGTGCCGCTTTGAAGGATTTTGCCATCGATGTTATAGTAAGAACATGTCAACTGAACAAATTTATAGAAAATTGCAAATAGGAAAAAAAAAGAAGGTTGCCGAAAGCGTGAGAAATAAAAGTAGAAGTTGGAAATGAGTAATGTTTAAAGTTTACGTACCACACATTTAGTCTCTTACACAATGTTTATTTCAATGGTTGCCTAGTCACTGTGGGATCCTTGGAAACGATCAAGCAGATACAGCTGCTCGATCTTCACATACCAGTGCCGATTGTGTCGCTATCCATACATGTCCAGAACAGACGCAGCGGGAAAGCTCCGTGCGCTTGCTCACGAGCTTACGTTAGCCCAATAGAATTCTACAGGCTTTAAAAACTAGCGCCTCTGTTTCCTGGATCCTGATCTGAAGCTCCGCCTTCCGCATGGCTTACCACGACGGGAGGTAACTCTCATTTGTCGCATATGACTCGGAGTAGCGCGTACTCCTATCTTATCGGAGTGACCAGAGTTTCAGATTGTGAAGTTTGTGGGTGCAAAGAGACGATAGGGCACCTTCTGTGGGATCGTCGCCGTTTTAGTACACAACGAAAAGTCCTCAGCACTACGCTCGACAAGATTGACAGCCGACCATTACGGAAGGCAGAATTCTTGGTCCCTGGTCCCAACCGACGTCGGCACGAACTGCTTCAAAAGCGCTAGTATGCTTTTGAAAAGAAACAGGACTTATTGAAAAACGATTAAATATGCGAACTGATGCGTTCCTTTTCTTTTCTTTATTATTATTTTATTTTCTCTTCTTTTCTTATCTTTTCTGCCCTTACCCCATACCCCTGTACAGAGTAGCCAACCGGACACTTAACCTGGGCTACCTCTCTGTCTATCACCCCTTATTTTCCTTCCTTCCTTTACGCACTACGCCGTTCGCGAGCTATTCTGTAAGGCCAATGCCAAATCATGTGGATGTACGGTGCGTGACGTTGATGCAGTGACGTCACGAGGGCGAAGGCGATGGTTAGGTGGTTAGGGCAGAGTGGTTATGGGAAATGTGTGCACAGCCAAGTACGACACTTATATAAATACATTTAGAATTCCATAGCCCATATTTTACAGTGGCAGAAAACAATTATGCAGGATTAGCCAAAAATAACCCCGTATACCAGGTGGTACATGCCAAAGGGCGCAATAATGGCGTAACGGAAATATAATGAAATCAATGAAGCTGTTCTCATCATGCCATAAGCCATTAAGAGGCCCGTGTGCTTTATAGATACTTATGAGCCAAAATTATATGTACAGGTTAAATTCGTGACGAATTGTTTGATAACACAGAGTAGAAGTGTACTCACAGGCACTGCTTCTTCAATAAAATTTCGTTCTAAATAAGCCGGAGCATCCGGTGGCGCATACCTATTTGATCAAGAAAAGGGAGTCCCTAATATACGAAAATTACGAAAATCAAAGAACCCGTTGACACCGTTCAAGATATTGCACTTTTCCATGAATAGGTTTATGTGCTTTAGAGATATCGAGAGGTAGGCAAAGAAAGAAAGAAAGAAAGAAAGAAAGAAAGAAAGAAAGAAAGAAAGAAAGAAAGAAAGAAAGAAAGAAAGAAAGAAAGAAAGAAAGAATGAGAAATTACAAGGATTTTATGTACGCATGCACTATGCGCAAGATTGTACCACAAAGCAGCGGAAGCTAATTGTTTTATTGTCACATGAAAGTGTCGGTTCCTACGGTCAGTAATAGTGCACGAATCTCCAGAGGTATTACTCTCTGGTACGCGGGTTTATGTTATTATTTAATTGCTATTAAAGGAAAAGATCCAGAGCCTTGAATCTCTGCCAACTCAGATTTGAATTCGGTGCGCAAGATCCACACCACGTGCAAACAGCACTGAGCGCAGGAAAGTGAACACGTCTAAGTTGACACCTAAGTCGACCAACCCTGGTCTGCACAATTGAGTATTCTTTCTGAATACAATGAACGACGACAAACGCGCTTACGAACTCTGTCTTGGTGGTTATGTTGTACCCAAGATGTTATTCTGTTTGTGTTAGGCAATTTGCAATGTGTTATTAAAGAGCCTTTAAAAGCGATCCACTTTCTTCGCAAAGCCCGACACGCAATGTGAACGAAGCACTTCTGGCGCAGAGCCGAGCGTGCGTTTGGCTTCTACGCCTACCCAGCTGCGCGTTCGAAGGCGGTCTTCACATCGCCAGGGGCTTCAGCCAACTCGCTTCCACTTCGAGAGCATAAACACAGCAAGAGAGAGACATTAGTTTCTGCCTAAACATCCGCTGTCAATTGGGCTTCCTCGCAAGCGGGAGAATGAGTCGTAGCTTACATCACCGACAATCACAATTACACACATTGCGACCATAATTCAAACCAACCTTGTTTTCAGCTGCATTGTGAGAGCTTGAAACTTGAGCAAAAAAGAGAGCTTTTACTTTATTTGAATCCTTTATTTTTGCGGGAGTTTAACCCATAACATAACCTCGTAAGGAGGGGTAGCAACAGAAGGGATCTTTCTGGCTTGATTGAAACTATAGAGGTGCTGGCTGCGACCAAACGGCTCTGCAGGTGTACCAGGGATCTGTACTCTCAGGCATGATTTATGCGTTACCAGTCCTGAACGTACCACATAGTTTGATGGCCCAACTGGAACGAGATCATCACCGTTGCCTTTCGACTAATGCTGGGATTACCTCCTGAGGCGCAATCTGTTCCATTACTCACTGAAGCGCATCAGTTACCCCTGTGGCTGCAAGCAGACCTATAGCTCTATATCATATCGAACGGTATAGCTCTATATCATATTTAGCATATGGTCAATCACTCCTTGATCGTCTGATTCACCGCCCGTTTTCTCGCATGGGAAAAATGGCGGCATTATTTATGAACATTGCTAATATTTCTGAACATGCTGCCTCAGTTACGCCTCCGCCTCCGAAAGATATCACCAAACACGTATTCCCCATTTACCTCACAGTCCCTGACATACACAAAAAGTCTGGTATGCCTGTTTGGACAATATTCCAATTGGCTCAGTCGTACATGTTCGAAAAAGATGTCCAGATTATCTTCAAATATTCACAGATGCATCTGTACACAGCGACGGTAAACGCGCCTCTGCAGATTTTTTCTGCCCTTCGACTGAAGTATACGACGTATATTTTGTATACCTCATCAAGCCTCGTCAACAACTGCGGAGCTAGCAGCAATTAATGTTGCACATCGAAGATTGACATCTTTACGGACTCCCGCGCTGCACTTAGCAGATTACAACGCGATCATATTGATTACCCAGTTGTGCGCAGTATTACTGACTCTGCCAACAAAATGTCATCAGGTGGGGTATCTATCGTTGCCCAATGGATAATTTCACACGTAGGGATCGCCGGAAATGAAGAGGCTGATCGGCTGGCTTCAACTTGCACTCATAACGACTGTGCTTGCCCTGACATTTTGCCCAAACTTGATGACGCTGGACTGTTGATTCGGCGCCACCTATACTCAAGCAGCATCCAGACCAGCGCCTCGCAAATGGAACGTTCCCGCCCCGTGTTCGCAGTCGAGGCCTACCTCGTCGCGCTAGAGCACAACTCCTGAAGCTAAGCGTTGGCTGTGTGAACGTGGGCGAACGTTTATACAGATAAGGACGTGTGGCCAGTCCATCGTGTACGACTTGCGGTTGCTGCGAGACACTTCAGCAACTGATATGGGAGTGTCCCGCATCATTGCACTATCTGCCTGCAATATGAACATCGCACGTGTGCCTGCCCCGGAAACCAGCGCCTGTGCCCCACTTGTTCCACACCCATCAGCCAGCCTGATGAACCACATTCCTGCTCACCATGGTGTCTTCATTGTCAAGGCCATCACACTCCCTTTGCAGAAATATGCCCAGTTCGGATGCAACGGGATGAAGCCTGCGCCAACGCGGCCAAGAAGCAGCGCCTCCTACACAGACAGCAGTGGAAGAGTCTGAACACGTCACAACCCCCAGTAAAACCCTCCAGTCCCTCATCTATACCCAAGGTGCGCGCCTCGTCAAGCCTACTGCCTACACATGCCCAGTGGGGGGGCCAGCACCCGCGTCTGACCCAGGTGTCACCAACCCCTGTGATTCAACCAGCACCGAGTGCACAACCGAAGCCTGCGGAATACCACACGCCTGCTCCGGTGAAGCAAGATTCACCCCTGCAGAAACCTGTACACCAGGTAAGGTCGCCGACGACTCCCGCACCCACAACCTCCCCCTCTCCCTGCCGCGTTGAACAGCTGGAGCTGGGGCTGACGGAGCTTACCTCTCGCGTAACCGCACTGACATCCCTCGTTGAGATGCAACAAAAACGTATCGAGGCACAAGACCAACGTACTTCCAACCTCGAGACGCTCATTTCAAACCTCACACAGTCCCTTGACAATCTGAACTCCACCATAAACAAAGCATTTAATGACGCCCCAGGCCCTATGGAAGACAAGAACCACCCCTTCAAGCGCACCCACCCCATACCCGCTGCGTCAGTAGGCCTAGCCCCCAAAATTAAGCCCGCCACCCTTCTCGCTCCACCTAACCCTTCCAATAACAAGCATCATGGCGATCACAATAATTCAGTGGAACTGCCGTAGCCTCTCCACAAACCGCACCCCCTTACAGCAATGGCTCCTTACGCAAACCACACTACCTCACTTTATCCTACTACAAGAAACAAGGCATACCAAAAACATCCCAGGCTACCGAGCTCTGCACGCCGACCCCGCCGCGCCGCTGTCTTCCATTTATATTCGCCGGGATATCGCTTACGAAGTGGAAGATGTTCCATCCACGTTACTTCCATATGTAACAGCCATTTCGTATTACCCAGACCCCCCGAACCCACCTCTCACACTTGTGAACGTCTATAATCCCCCAAATTCTACCACAATTCTCTCTCCTCTCTTTCATTTTCTTCGATCCTTTCCAAAACACCGTGACATTATTCTTGGCGGAGACTTCAATGCCCCAAATACCATCTGGGGTTACCCAAACACTCTGCGCCCTGGCCGCCTTCTTCACGCACACACTATGCAGCACTCATATACACTCATCAATACACCAGACACACCCACACGAGACGGAAACGCAAAACAACGTCATACAACGCCTGACCTCACCTTTCACCATGGCCACAATCCTCCAGAGACTTGGCAAGTCCTTCCGGACACCCTCCTATCCGACCATCACATAATTGAAATTAAACTGACCCTCACTCACAAACCCAAAAAAACGCATCACCCAGACCAACTGGGACCTCTTTCGTCGCCTGCGAGTACAGGAGTCAACTCCCAACTATGATGTGTGGGTGGACTCGCTACGGCGAACGCGGTCGCAGACCACCACCACTACAGAAGCTAACCCCCCGTCGGACCACGCTGACCCACACCTCATGCGTCTCTGGAGACGCCGTAAACGCCTCCTTAGTCGCATCCGCACCCAACCTAACAACATCCAGCTTAGACATACATTAGACATACTCAACACTGACATACTAACTCACTGCTCCATCCTTGAGACAACAAATTGGAATCGCATATGCGATTCTATCAACTCTTCCCTCCACACTAAATCAGCCTGGTTGATCCTCCGGTCCCTCCTTGGCCCTCAACCTGCTCCTCTCCCCACAATCCAAAAGCATCTCTCCGAGCATGGTGCTACTTCCCTCCTTCAACAGGTCACGGATATATACATCCCTCCTCCACTTCCTTTTCTGTACCCTGAGTACACAGGGCCTTCCAATAGCGGTTTGGACAGCCCCTTCACTCTGCCGGACCTAGAACGAGCTTTGGCTCAAAACAAAACTGGTACCACTCCGGGTGCGGACCACATCACTTACTCTCTGTTGAAGAACATGCCTGATTCGGATAAAGAATTTCTTTTAAACAAAATAAATGAACACTGGGCCAACGGCACTCTTCCCGATGAATGGACCTCTTCCATCATTACTCTAATACCAAAGCCCGGCAAGCCCGCCACACTCTCCAACCTGCGACCCATTTCACTTACTTCCTGTGTTGGGAAAACCATGGAACGCATGGTACTCGCACGTCTTACGGATCTTCTCGACGATACTCACTTCCTTCCGCACAATCAGATTGGTTTCCGCCCCCACATGTCTACTCAAGACCTCTTTCTCCTTCTCCAGGAAACTTTCTTTCAACCCTCGAGGTGTCAAGTTCACGCACTTGTCACTGTGGACGTGCGCAAGGCCTTCGATACCTTACTTCATGACGCTATCCTCTCCCCCCTCGAAGACACCGGCTGTGGATTCCGACTCTACTGTTACGTTTCTTCTTTTCTCCGCTCTCGACAAGCTCAGTTCCGACTCGGGACCACGTTGTCCCCACCCATCGCGCTCACCCGCGGAACACCTCAAGGTGCTGTGCTCTCTCCAACCCTCTTTAATCTCGGGCTATCCCCTCTCGCAAAATCCTTGTCGGAGATTCCGCACCTACAGTCAATTCTCTATGCTGATGATATAACCCTTTGGTGTACTCACGGCTCACCGGGGGAGGTGGAATTCACATTACAATCCGGCCTCAACCTCATTTCCGAATTCCTTTCCCGCTCTGGTATGCAAGCAGCTCCAGAGAAATCTGAGCTGCTGCTCCTTTCCGCTACAAAGTACCAACGGTCTGTAAACCCCCTCCTTAATCTCACTCTCACCGGTACTCCCATCCCCCGCACGTCATCCTGCCGGGTTTTAGGCTTTCCCCTCCAAGACCACTCTTTCAGCCGCGCAATACAGTCCACGATCACCACCTGCCACCAAGTAACTCACTTAGTCCGACGAGTGGTCAGGCGGCGCGGCGGTCTCGACGAATGCAGAGCCAATCAACTTGTAACAGCTTTTGCCTTGAACAAAATCCTTTATTCCCTGCCATACTGCACACTTACGCAGACGCAAATGCATCGCATTCAATCGGCTTTAAACACACTCTATAAAGCTGCCCTACATCTTCCGACACACGCATCCACAGCCAAACTATACGCAACAGGCTTATTTCTTCCCCTTGCAGAGCTCTTGTGCCTCCATAGGGATCGACAACTTGGCCGCCTATCCAGCTCTGCGCAGGGTCATTGGCTACTGCAGCGGGCTGGCATCCGGCCCATTGACTTTCCTCTGTACACTCCTCAACGACCTCTTCCCAGCAATCTCCGCTGTGCCCCTATTCCCTCTAATATGACCCCACATCTTCATGAGGGACGACGACAAGCCCGCGCTCACTTCCACGACCCTTTTCCACCGGACACTGTCACATGCTACGTCGACGCAGCGTATTACCAAACTCATGGCTCCACTGCTTGTGTGACAATGCCGACCCCCCTTGGCATTCCCATCACTTCCACCGCTGGCCCCTTCTCACTTCCTACTTCTTCTCTATCCCTTGAATTGGCCGCGATCGTTCACGCAACGCACGAACTAACCCTTCTTCCTCCCTCTCCTCGGTATCGCATTTGCTCGGACTCCATGGCGGCAATCAGGGCTCTTCGCGACAACAGACTTCCCGATAATCTTCATGACGACCTTTCTGACGCTCTCTCCCTTCTCTCCCCTGCTTTGGTCACTGTGGTGTGGGTGCCAGGTCATGCGGGGATTATCGGCAATAAGCTCGCTCATGAGCTTGCCCGCGAGATTAATAGCCGGGCGCCGACGATCCCCTGGCCTTGCCCGCCCATAGCGGACGAGGCACACTTTTATAAGAAAACTCTGAAGCAGCACTACAAACACCTCCGGCATTCATTGCAGATGCTTCCGCCACCACACCCTCGTCTCTCCACTGCCCAAGTACGCACCCTCAGGGCCATCCAGCTCAACACCTTGATCACTCCAGCACGCCTATACCTTTATCGTTACCGCTCAGACCCCTCATGTCCCAACTGCCCCTCTACGTACGCAAATGTAGAGCACATCCTTTTCTCTTGCCCCGCAGCCCTACAATCCCCTCACTACCCTAACCCCCCACCTCCCCACTGGCGGGTGTGGTTGGCGTCGGCGGCCTTCGCCGACCAGCTGGCCATGGTCCTCCTGGCGGAGGAATATCTATAGGTCTTAGTCTGACCTCGAATAAAGTCTTTTCTCTCTCTCTCCCGCTTTCAATGCGCAGCGCATGTCGCTAGTGAGGGACTATCACTATCACTGCAGAACGCTGGTGTGATGAAAAGCTCCAGCAGCGGCGAGCTTATTCCCCCTTCGCGCTGCCTCTCGCTTCAACGCGAAATAGGCGCGCGAGAACAGCGCGCACGAAGTCATCAGCTACCTCAGGTCGGCTTCGAACCCAGCGCAGATATCCTCCGACATAGGGTGCGCGCGGCCGCGCTCAACCACCGCAGCTGGAGTAGAAGAGGAAAATGAGAATTAACCTGCCCCTTCCCCCTCTCCCCTAGCGCGCGCACATCCCCCCCCCCCCTTTCATCCCTTACGAGCGCGAGAAAACACCACCGCGTCAAGCCACGGTCAGTATCTGCTCACCCTCGCAAGCTTTCACCTAAAGTATACGGCACGCGGCCACGCTATTATCGAACTTGAACTTTATACGGAAGATCACGGCGACGGTTGGCGGCGAAAATTCGCCTGAAGTGTCCATATAATTGATATCGAAATTATAAGCGGTGCAAAGAGTAGGGTAACTGAAGTCAGCTAAGAAAAGCCGTTGCTGCCCTGACGAAGACAAGTCCCCTTGTCGAAACGTTGGCTTAGAGCGACATTCCTTGTTCAACTACTCCTCATCATTTCAAGCCTCCATGTTGTTTTTAAGTTAAACAACGTTGTCTTAATTTGAGCCAGAGAGTAGGTTGTATTAGAGCTGGGGAGGTTAGGTATACAATATGATTATGAGTGAGTATGAGAGTGCTAATGACGCTTCATTTAGAGAATTCACTTACGAGCTCATTGCGCCCCAGCTTCAACTTTTAGAGAACGCACTGAAATTATATATACAACACAATTTTGAATACTTCCGCTTTTTTTTATTCAACTGTAAGTATAAAACTGAAAGTACAATATAGTTAAAAGGTGCTTTAAAAGTCATGTAATTAGACGACTATCGCCGTCAAAGACCATCGACAATAAGTAAAAATCTTGCTTCAGAGACCGGGCGCATTGAGCCAGAGGATGATAAATAAATGAAGCAAAGGAAGGCTGAACAATAAACGCCTTCGAGTTTTGAAGGCAGAACAGACACCATCGTGACATCAGTTTGATTATTAATAATTTTCATTTACGTAAAGCTGCATCTTTGGGCACCACAAGTTTAGGATCGCTATAACTGCATTTTCTTAAGTGGCATCAAATTTGTGTTAGGTCGTTTCCCTAAATCTCTAACGAAGGCTGTGCTATATTTAGCACATTATTAGCAGCATATAGCTACGCAATTAGCCAGAACGCTGGAAACCTTCCCTTTTCAAATAATAATAATAATAATAATAATAATAATAATAATAATATATTATTATTATTATTATTATTATTATTATTATTATTATTATTATTATTATTATTATTATTATTATTATTATTATTATTATTATTATTATTATTATTATTTGATTTGAAAACATATACACAGGAAATGGAAAGCGAGGAGCAAGGCTGGCAACTGCCACCGGAAGGGGCACAATGCCATGGGCACAATGGAGGATAGGAAGGAGGGGAGGAAAGAGGGAATAAAGAGCGAGATGACAAATCTCAAAGAATAAAAAAGAACACACAGTACAGGTCACACACAGAAAGGCCCATCGTTGCAGGTCACGCTACTAAAGAATATTAAATAGAAGAAATAGTTTCTAGGTTACAAACGTTCCCCTGAGTTCGTTACTTCTAGAAAAGTGAGGAGACCGCGATGAGCCTGATCGCGTCGAGACGCACAACCACTGGGGTACAAACATTCGTCTAGTGTGGTACATCGCAGGCCAAAGAGCTTCGCCTTTCGGGTGAAACTTTGACTTTTCGTCTCCTCCCTCGGGGAGAGTGAGCTACGCGTACATAAAAATCCTGCAAGGAAAGCAGTTGCTGCCCTGACGAAGACAAGTCCCTTGTCGAAACCTTGGCTCCAGAGACATTCCTTGTTCGATCACTGTTCATCATTTTAGTACAATAAGATCTCGACAAGACTTGGCCTATGTAGCTTAATCGCACTTAATAGTAGCCCTTAGAAAACACTTAGTTTGCACGAAAGACCATGAAGTTTGTCCCTTGTTGAACGAATGCGCTACTTTCCCATCTCCTGTGAGGTTTGGTGTGTTTATTGTCTATTTACGCAAAACAAACACTTTTACCACGATTCTCAAGGGGGCTGGTTTTGTCCCATGGCTAACGCCTTTTGGCTATCAAAAATGTCGCAGTTTCGCCCGAAAGGCGAAGCATCAATTGCAATAGCCAATTAGTAGAGAGCTATACGGAGTAGAGATAGTAGTTTTATCGGCTGCATAAACTTGGACACATTCGCTTACTGACTGAATTAACAAGCATGGTGTCAGCGCGCACAAGCAAACTTCAATAGATGAAAGTCGATGACCACAAACAACCACTGTCAAAACGCTGGCGTGAGCAAACGTCGCCGCAGCAGCGAGCGAAGGTTCGTGCGGTCTATCGCTTCAACGGAAACTGAGCGGCGAAAGCACAGCGCATACTAAGGTAGGAGTCGTGTGGAGATCGCTTGCAAGAGACGGTGCGCGCGACAGCCCACAGCGGCGCAAAGTACAAGTACGCAGTTGCTGGCAGAGTAGAAGCCGTACCCCCCCCCCCCCCCCCGCTGCCTTTCCGCTTTCCTCCTTTGGCGTGGAAGATTGAGTCGCCAGTTCCCCTTGCGCCCGGTCGCATGATACGCATTTGGTGCCGCAGCACAACGTCGCCCCCCCTCCCTCCCTCCCTCCCATCCACCTACGGCCTTTCTCGCGACGGAAGAAGTCGTGTTTGCTCTCCGCCGTGAGTTCGCTCTCCGTGAAAGCGTGCGTCCCTCGCGCGCTTTCACTCACACATACAGCATACGGCGCGCGGCGACGATTTTATCACCCTTGGACTTTATACGGAACCTCATGGCGACGACGACCGTTACGATGACGACGACGGCGTTGCCCACGGCAGAAATCCGCTTGGAGTTTCCATATATCTGCTATCGCAATAACATGTGTATTGTATACGACAGTTAGCTCACACTACACCTGTGATGAGAGAAGCCGTAGTTGAAAACTCTGCATTTATTCACGTCATGCAGCTATGGACGCACCTTTCTCAGCGGAGGAACTGAAGGCAGCTCTGCCGAGCTGCAAGCGTCCATCATCGCGTGGACCCGATGATATAACGTATGCTGCCCAACGCCATATCTATCAAGAAACATGGCGCTGCGTGCTATGCCATTTCAGCATTTCATTATCTTGTGGTCTAGTTCTTTAAAAGGGGAAGTGTGGCTATCTGGTGCCACTAACAAAGAAAGGAAAGTCTCTTCATGAACTGACATTACATCGGCCTATTGCTCTCGCCAGCTATGCCTTGAAGTTAATCGAGGAATGGCGGCAGCCGCGTGGCATGGGCCACCACAGGTGGCAGACGTCTGCCTCGAGCGTTTTGTAGCCCAACATCTGTGACCCCGTAGAGCGGCAATAAATAGGCAGCGACCACGCGTTCTGTCTCTGCTCTACTCGCCCACATTGTCGAGCTTACGCTATACAGCCTGATGACCGGCCTTCACACGCAACCCCGCAAGAAGATGTAGCTATGTATCGGTCAGTTTAAAAAAACTGTTCTTGCCATTGGAACTTTTATGTTAACCATGAACAAGAGGTTCCAATTAAGTTTTTACTATGGGACCGCCTTCTGTATACCTCTATCTGTAAATCATTTTGTGAAATAATAAAGATTGATTGATTGATTAATTGATTGATTGATTGACCCCGCACAGCTCCCGCAGGCCACGCAAGCATTCAGCCGCGAGGTTTCTGTCATCCTGCTCCTCCGGCCACCACGAAATATTCTGTGGAACGCTGTGTCATTGATTGCATACCACATGACCAGCAGCGAGTGATCCTTCACAGATGTCTCAACTCTTGTCCTTCCTTCCTGTGCCTTCCTGTCCTTCCTGTGCATGCCGAAAGTTCCCAGCAAACGTAGTACACAAAGTTTGGCTATCTAAGCTCCACGTTATTTTCCCGGGGACACCGAATTGGGCACTTCTTTTTGAAACAGTAAGTTCTGTATTTTTAAAAATTTTTTCTGAGGTTTCTATCCCTTTTTTCGTGCGTGGGTTGTTGTTGTAATTTTATGCCCTTTTTCTTTATCACTGTTGTTCTTGATACGACTATTTGTTTCCATAAAATAGTTTCTTATTTCGCTAACGCTTTTTTTTTTCTTGTCCAATATTTTGTGATATCCTGCCCTTACAGTGGCCGACCATCTCGTAACAATAAAGGAGAATAAACCATTTCGGCAGGAGAACCCGGCTACCTGGTTTCTGAATGTGAAATCATAAGGTTTTCCGGCATCAGCTTACATAATACAAAATGTCACAGCGTGATCGCCACGCTATAGCGGCGAGTAAACACAATGAGGTGACGTACATGATTTCACTTTGTTTGCGGCTAGAGCCTGCTACGTTCAGAGTCGAGTTCAAAGCCAAATGAATCGCTGAAGTCTGCTGTTTTTTTTTTTTCGTTTTGTTTGTTTTCTCAAAAGTTGTGTCCACCTGCCATTATAACAGAGTTACTGAAGCGAAATTGCACTACATGATATGTGCTATTTACTAAAATGGAAACGAAAGCGTAGTAATAATAGTTACTGTACCACAAACACTAGGAATTAATTTTGTACGTTGATCATACAAATAACTGCAATTTGTAGCACTATGTCACAACACTATGGCTAGTTTATTAATGTAGACAGGGAAACACAACTTATGCTACCTAGTAATATGAGGTAACATTATACTGCTCTTTTTTCGTGGCCTGCTAAAGCAGAAATGAAAATTGTGAGCCTGGAAAATAAAACTTGAAGCTATTCATTGAGGAAGTTTAACATCCCAAACTAACAAATTGTTTATGGGGCAGTGGGAGACTTTTGACACTCTTGGAAGATTTTAACGTGCAACCAAATCTAAGTACACCAGAGTTCTAAAATTCTGCCTCCATTGAAGCGCAGTCGTCGCAGCCGGGACTTGAAATACTTGAACTTGAATGGAGAACGATGACTCTGTTCTCAGTGTTGAGGTTACGGTAGAATACGGGTATACTCCAGCTATCAGCGCTGTGTTAGGCCCCGAACCAAAGGGGTAAAAAAGTCGACATGCAGAGGGAAGACTCTTTCCTGTTGCTGTTTTTGTTCCCCAGTAAGTCACGTTTTACACATTGCTAAATGCATAAAACAACTAGCCCAGCAACAAATAGTGATAACCCAGCTAGCCTATTTCTCTCCATTCAACGGCAAAAAACAAAAATAAAATAAACTGGGGCCAGATTCACAAAGCTTTTCTTTCGTAAGTTCGCTTTGCGACTGGCTGGCCGCCTTCGGTAATGAGATGTCTGACATCCGGATTGGCTGAAATGCTTTCTTACGAAAAATTCCAGCGTAAGAAGTTTTTGTGAATTTGGGCCCGGGCGTTCACGAGGTAGTATTAAGATATATATATATATATATATATATATATATATATATATATATATATATAAGCGCAGGAAGGTACAGCAAGCGTATTATATGTGTGCCACCATCTGTCAAAGAAATGTTGCTATACAATAGAAAAATCAATCTAACGGGCTCATCTGGCACAGGGTAGACGACCACATGCCTAAACTTCTTTTATAAACATATAATTAAAAGTACTGTCGCACGTCGGGAACAGTTGGTCGCGAATACACTGGATTACAGCGGTACCACTGTCAACTACAGCAGCTGAGAGATTCAGTAATGGTTCTTTGAACTGTTCTAATCTTGGTGTGTAGGCGTCAATATACTGGCTGCCCTGTAAATCGTACGTATACGCTCGCAATAAAAAAGAAGACCAACGGCTTCACAAGCCTCTGTAAATATCTGCAAGCGAGCATTGTCTATCCAGCAACTGTAGATACGAGTCAATATTCTTTACAATATATCGCCACTGCCCCAAAAAAAGAACAAAAAAGACGCTTTGCGGTATCGTTCACCCGAGAACGATGGCTCCGTTCTCAGCATAGATAAAGCATTTATTGAGGAAGCGAATAACAACACGCACCAATTTCGGACACGCACCGAGCACTGAATTTACGTTTATAACATAAATATTGACGCAGACGGAGGCTATAGCTATTTGCAAACAGCTATCTTGCAAATACGAACGACACTGCGCAGCCCACAAGCCCACAGATGTACATCAGCCCCATTAACACGCGGCTGATGTTGTCCTTCAAAAATTACTACAGCTTTTTCTAAAATGAAAAGTACAAAGAAAACGTCCGTCTTGATCCCCATTTCGTTAATATAAAATGCGACAGCACCTAAATTATAACATGCACTGCGCCGCTCTCTCTGCAAGCGCGTCGCGTGTATTGCTTTCTATTTGTGATGTGTTCCAGATATTTTTGGTGTTACTACGCTTCCATGTCGCGACACACGCTAGTTGTATCACACTTCTAATTTGTGGGTTTTAACGTTCCAGAATGACTGCGAGGGATGCCATAGTGGAGGGCTCTGGATTAATTTCGACCACCTCTTTAATGCGCACCGAGAGCACGGTAAATGATCGTTTGTGCATTCTGCCCCCGTCGCAATACGGCCACAGCGACAAGGAGTCGTTTTGAGTAGCAGAGCACCGTATCCCTTGAGCCAAAGCGGCATGTGCCCATATCCTATACTGGGTGGTGAGGGAAAACAAAATACTTATCCGCTGAAAAATAACATATGCTTAACTAAAAGGCAAAACCCACATGCGTTTATTAGTGACTGTGTTTCATTGCTTTACCATGCAAGATGCCGTTCTGCAAGTTAAAAAAAGACGACGTTCACTGTATCATAACTAATCGACCCCCCCCCCCCCCCCCCCCGCTTTTCTTTTACGGGTATTTTTATCACGCTCGCTTATCTTAGGCTCACTGATAACTGGTTTTGGGCTTCTCTTCAGCCCAAGTTGCAAGACCTATGTGAATTCACCTCGGTGCTTGCTTAAAGCTGACTGTACCTACCTACTGCTTGCCTGCGTAGCGTCGCCGCCAAGCGCCAATATCGAGCAGCATACCCGGAAAATAAATTTACGATGCCTTATCATACACCGCCTTCTTCTCTTGCAAAATTGTTGCAAAATACAAGAAGTGAACGCTGGAATGTGTCCAAGAATAACGACCAGACCAAATTGTGCTTAACACCTGTCCTGACAATGAAGCCTGGCCCCCACAATTAAGAGTACATTCGTTACTTCGACTGAATAAAAATACTAAAGACTGTATACTGCCGCGGAAAGCTGACATGTCAATTCACAAACCATCACCTCAGCAAATATCATCAGACAAAACAAAGCATTTAGGGAACTGCAGCGACCTGACACATGGACTCGTACAGAAGGAGCGATGTTCCTTTTTTAAAATGTATCAACTTTCAAGTCAGACCTATTCATCTCGTATTAGACCCCGTCATGTAATAAAGACATATTAATTATATTACTGGAACGCTGTGCACATCACAGTACTTTCAAACCTTACCTTAACAAACATAATCATCGGGAATACAAAGCTTAGCACAGCTGACGACTGAAATTTCAGCACCGGAAATGATTAGGCTGCGAGCAAAGAAGTGAAAGAAGCCAGATGCCAAGAAACTTCCACATAAACGGACAGATCCCATGTATGGGTAATCGCATTTCGCTAAGCACGCCTGTACAAAAAGGCCTTGGAAGAAAACCTGAAACAAAAACGTGAAACATTGCAGACAAAGTGAACCAGCGGAAATAGAGAGAGGGAGAGGGGAAAAATATAAGGAGAAACGCTCTGGGGTAAGAATACAGCGCTTCCGTATAAATAGTCGCTCCGGTGTTTTCTCTGCTCTCCATAACGATGCCTCCTATTGATGTTCTTTCATTATCTACATGCTCTTTCTTGGGATAACACAGGAGTAGAACAATACGCAGAATTAGTTTCCCAATGGACACTCCTTAGATCAGACCCCAGAGAGAGTTTTCGGTCGCTAATTCGGCATTATGTGATTATATGCAAACAGGACGAACACGTCTTAAACGATAACGCTATACAGTCCAATGTAAATATACATCTACAACAGCATATTACGAGCTGTAATGTGAGACAAACAGAAAAGTGGGAACATGAAGCAAGTTTTGGTATTCCTTACCACCATAAAAATGGCAGATGTTTTTTCTAGGGAAAAAGCTTGTGTAAGTGAAAACATTATCAAGCGAGAAACCAGAACGTCACCAAGATCGCAGCTATAGGTAAACACCAGTTAGGCTGGAACAAATTAAGTGATGCCGAGGAATATAAATATCTGTTATGTAAATATCCATAATTTTGCTCGAGATAAAGAAAAAAATATGGCTTTGCTGTCTTTTCCCAGTAGTTTCTTTCTAAACATCTTTCCGACTAGTGCGTTAATCCGTAATAGCCGGAAATTAATCTCATCATAAGTGTTTATTGTCCTCAAATTGTGGGGTTAATGCTCTGCCCTTCAAGTACAGTTTCGCGACTTCATGCATTGGAAACTTCTCACACTCGTGAAGCGGGCGTGCGTAACTTTCCATTCGGTTTTACTGCTACCGAAGAACATATTATTGCCATGTTAGCGATTTTTTTTCTCAACAGATTACTGCATATTCTTCGATACGCTTATTCGTATTAGCCGGAAAGACTAATGGCCAGGATGTAAAAAAAAAAGAAAAAAGAAGACACCGTTGCCACGTACGCAGAAAAACTAATGTGGGGCTGCTTGACCTCCTCGTGCGCAGGCAACACATCTATTTGTATTCTGCATAAGCAATGAATCAGCTAGAATGAATAAACTTTTTTTTTTACTTCGTCAGCTGCATTTCGATGGGAGAGGATTAAAGCTTCATCGAAAAGAAATGAAATTGCCTGTGCAACGCTCCCTTTCGCGTGCACTTTCTCTCCGGGTTGAAAAGGAAGCGCTCGAAAGCGTGAAATGAAACCCCTACGAGGACCGGCTTGCGTACGGCTAGCGCACTGCAAGCCCTCAGCAGCGTCATCGCGCTGTGAAAGTAGGCAGTTGTCTCGGCGCCGACCCAGTGGCCCCACGAACGCGAGAAGGCATGGATTATGTTGAGATGTAATGTGACGGGCTTCCAATTAAACCCGACCGCAGTTGATAAGTGGCGCTCGAGCGGAGCAATCGCTGGCAGTTTTTTCCTCCCCTCCGCCCTCATTCTTGTCAGCCACTCTTCCTGCAGCGTGACTATGCAAGTCGGAACTGCGTGCGCGTCTGTGAGAGCAGCTATCGGGAACCCTATGACGCCAGACACCAACAATTATCGGCTCTCTGCCGCTTCCTGTCGGGTTCGTTTATTTGCAGCTTGCAGGGCGCTTCAGCCATTTCAGCGCACTGTCGCCGAGGCGCCAAAGCCGGCTGCGCGAAGCGCAGAGCAGAGACAAAAAATAATAATTTGATGACAAGCAAATATGCTTTCGCGGACTAGTATACAAATCTATTAAAATACAGAAATAAGACACGTATGTATGTATGTATGTATGTATGTTTTAGGTGGTGATCAAAGACTTTTCTATTCAGACACAGCAAAAATAATCAGCGTTTGAGAAGATGGTTGATTAATTATAGCTAACTTGGGGATTAGCTATAGTACATACAAAACATTAGTTGTGCACATCGACTGCGAACAGCAACACGTCAGTACTAACTGTTCATGCGGTATTTTTAAGCCTCGGTAACGTTAGCTAGGCCAACCGGTATACTCAGTGCAGTTTGTCACTTCCTTCACGTTCTCTTCTTCGCGCTGTTTCCTTCGGCGCCTTCAATTGACTGCACCGAAACCCAGTGTTTTCTCAAGAACACCTGAGGCCCAATTCACATAACTTTTTATTCGTAAGAGTTCTTCGCCACTGGCTGCGACCCTCGCTAATTATACGTCCCAGCATCAGGATTGGCTGAAATTTTATAATAAATTAAAAATAAATTATGGGTTGTGAGGTGCCAAAACCACGATACGATTGTGAAGCACGCCGTAGTGGGGGACTCCAGATTAATTTCTACCACCTGGGGTTTTATTGCGATAGCAATTATATGGACACTTCAACCGGGTTTCTGCCGTCGTCGTCGCCGTCGCCGTGAGGTTCCGTATAGATTCCAAGGGCCATAAAATCGTCGCCGCGCGGTATGCGCGAGCGAAGCGCGCGGGGGAGGCGCGCTATCACGGAGGGCAAACTCCCCCGCGCGCTATCACGGAGAGCGAACGCACGGCGGAAAGCAAACGCGACCGTCGCGCGAAAGGCCGTGGGGGTATGGGAGGGAGGGAGGCGGGGCGGCGCTGTGCTCCGGCACCAAAGGCGTATCTTGCCACTCAATCTCCCACGCGAAAGCAAGAAACGGGAAGAGGGGGGGGGGGGGGGGCAGCTACTCCTCTGCACTTTGCCCGCCGGTCGGTCGCCCGCACCGACCGCGCGAACCTGCGCTTGCTGCCAGCGTTTTGACAGTCGTTGGCTGCGGTCATTCAGCGTGATCTATTCATGTTTGCTTGTGCGCGCTGACACCACGATTGTTAATTCAATTAGTAAGCCAATGTGTCCAAGTTTATGCAGCCGATAAAACTACTATCCCTACTCCGAATAGCTCTCTACTAATTTGCTATCGCAATCGGTGCTTCGCCTTTGGGGCGAAACTGCGACATATATTTAATTGTGCCCCCAATGCACGGTACACGGGCATCTTTGCTTTTCGCCCCTATCGAAATGCACCCACGCGTGGCCGGGATTCGACCCCGCGTCCTGTGGCTTAGCAGCGCAACGACAAAGCCACTACGCCACCGCGGCGGGTTGAAACTTTCTCTTACGAACAATTCCAGCGTAAGAGCGTTTTGTGAATGCGGAGCCCTACTCTTTTGTGATGCACACAACGACGTGTTCGTCATATACAGGGTTGCCTGCTGTAGGCGCCGATATTCGTGTACAGACGCCTGCGTGGCGCACAAAATCCAGCACAAAATGCCAGGCACCGAATTTGCGCGATAGCTGAGTGGCACTCAGTAGTTAGTACATTCGGCGCCCAATTGCGCACTGCCACGCGTGCTCCAGTTCGATCCTCTCCGACCACGGTGGGAAAGTTTTCTTCTTCTCAGCCATAAGGAGGAATATAGATGGTGGCCTGGCGACGACGACAACGGCGTAACAAAAAGGACTTACACAGCAAACCAAGTTTCGAGCTCTGAATTGATGTCGCAGCAAACTAACGTCATTGTGCGTGGAATTTATTTGTGCAAGCATTCGACAATGCAGTTCCTACGTTGTTAAAGTTCGTAAACGATAAACCCAGGCGCCAGCCAAGCGTGCCTAATACTATACATCATTGTATTAGCGAATGCGGTTTCCAAGTGACTAACACTTCTTAGGAAGAAAAGCTTTGGGAATTCAGTATGCCAATATTGTCAATACTTTCTATAAAATGTTTGCAATCACTGTTGGTTATCCACACGGAGACGAAGTGACGTGCTGTATTTCCACAAAAGTACTTTGCCGTTGGCAATGTCGAAACGATTTTTAAACTCATCTTTTCTAACACGGCAACCTTCTTTGTCACGTCTGCGACAAAGAGAAGGGTTTATTGTGTGCGATTCGACAGCAAGTGGAGGCAGTAACTTGAGCAAACGCGTAACCTAAAGCGTGTCACCTAACTATTCAATGCTCAGTAATGGTAGATAAAGTGCACTGACGAGAACTTTGAAAAGCCACATTATATCAACCTAATGGCTCTCTGGGCGAGTTGGTGAAGTTTCATGTTCACGAAAGTGCGAAGAGACAAAGATGAGCGACAAGACAGCATGCACTGACTTCATCAGTCGTTCTCAGTTGTCCCTTCCAGCTTGCCTATAGTTGGTAATTTATACCTAATGTAATGGCACGGAAGAGTCCTTTCACAACAGGCATTTGCCGTTATTCAGTACTCCTTTATTAGATCATGACACAGCACAATAGCATCCCCTGCTGAATTCGTCTTCCCAAACGACAGCGTTCACTTCATACGCTGTGAGAATGTTTGTGATACCCTCGCAATTGTCTGATTTTCATTTTCATTTCATTTCCTTAAAGACCCCGTAGTAGGGGTACTACATAAGGTGTGGGAATATATGTTACAATGCTTTCAATTCGTTATTTAAAAAAGTTGTTACATCTTGAACGAATTGTGATGAACAGGTGACCACAGCGACTTGATGAGGAAGGGCATTCGAGTCTTTAGATGCTCGGTAGAAAAACTAGGCTGAAAATGTATTTGTGCGTGAGTTTGGTTGTGCTACCTGCAGGGGATGGCCAATGCGCTGTGACCGGCGTGATGGGGGGACAATGTATGGTGGACTGATTAAGCGTCGAATAGTAGAACCTATGGAAGAGGGAGAGGGTGGCAATGCGACGACGAAAGGATAGAAGCGATAAGGAAGATTCTTTTTTCAAGTATGAAATGCTGACTTCGTAGGAGTATGTTGAATGAATATACCTGGTGGCGCGATCTTGAACTGCCTCAAGGGCTTTGGCGAGATATGCTTGATGCGGATGCCAGATGGAAGATGCGTATTCAAGTTTCGTTCTTACTAACAATTAATAGGCTAACAGCTTTGCATGCAGTGGAGCGAAGCGAAGGTGACGTTTTAGAAATCCCAATGTTTTGTTAGCCGATGAAATGACATTAGTAACATGCACATTCCAGGTTAGGTCATTAGCCAAGGTGACACCTAAGTATTTGTAAGATTCTACTAATTCAACAGAGACGTTACTAATCCGATAAGGAAAGCGAAGCGAGCGATGACGTTGGGTAAATGAAACAATGTTTGAATTTATTAGAGTTGAGTGTCATCAGCCAATGATCACACCATTCTTGTACGTGGTTAAGGTCAATTTGAAGAGCTGTTTGGTCAGTGATGTTATTGACTGCGCGGTAAATGACGCAGTCATGGGCAAACATACGGATATGGCAAGATACGTGCAAGGGCAAGTCGTTAATATAAATCAAGAAAAGATGGGGGCCAAGGACAGATCGCTGTGGTACGCCTGACATGACGGATGCAACGTTAGAAGCGTGGTTGTTAACTAAGACGTACTGCGACCGGTTTGTTATAAATTGTTCGAGCCATTTTAGGATATCAGGACGCAGATGCAAATGTGAAAGTTTTAGTAATAGGCGCCGATGCGATATTTTGTCAAACGCTTTCGCTGTAATACAAAAATATATGGCGCCTGTTTGAATGTTTCTGTCAAGATTAGTATGAATGTCATGAAGAAAGAGTGCAAGCTGGGTCTCGCAAGACAGGCCCCTGCGGAACCCGTGCTGCGAAGGATGAAAAAAGTTGTTAGCGTCTAGAAAGTTCATAATATGAGAGTAGATTACATATTCCATGATCTTGCAGGGAACACTTGTCAATGAGATGGGGCGGTAATTTAGTGGAGAATTTTTGTTACCTGATTTGAAGACTGGAATAACCTTCCCCATCTTCCACTCATCTGGTATGGTGCCTGTGGAAAGCGACTGTGAAAAAAAAGATGTCGCAGTTTCGCCCGAAAGGCGAAGCATCGATTGCGATAGCAAATTAGTAGAGAGCTATTCGGAGTAGGGATAGTAGTTTTATCGGCTGCATAAACTTGGACACATTGGCTTACTAACTGAATTAACAATCGTGGTGTCAGCGCGCACAAGCAAACATGAATAGATCACACTGAATGACCGCAGCCAACGACTGTCAAAACGCTGGCAGCAAGCGCAAGTTCGCGCGATCTATCGCTTCAATGGAAACTGAGCGGCGAATGCACAGCGCATACAAAGGTCAGAGCCGTGTGGAGATAAGATACGGTGCGGGCGACTGCCGGGCAGAGAAGAAGTTGTTAGCAGAGGAGAAGGTCCCCCCCTCCCCCCTCTTCCGGTTTCTTGCTTTCGCGTGGGAGATTGAGTGGCAAGATACGCCTTTGGCGCCGGAGCACAGATTTCAGCACTCCCTCCCTCCCATACCCCCACGGCTTTTCGCGGGACGGTATGTAAATACAAACATATTGTTACGCGGCAATTTATAATGGAAATTCAAGTACAACGTAGTTGCAGATGGTCAGTGACCTCTTGTAAAAATACGGATGGGCAGATTATTTCGACAATGGCAGGAGGGAGGCCGTTCCAGTCTGCCGCCATGCGGAGAAAAAACGAGGCTAAAAATGTTGATGTTCGTGAACGTGGTCGTGAAACCTGTTTCGAGTGGCTGGTTCGGTATGATATGCGCGATGCGGACGTGATATAAGGTGCTTGGTGAAGGGTAGGACTGTAAAAGAATTTGTGGTAAAGACAGAGGGAAGCGATGCGCCGACGTAAAGCGAGGTCTGGAAGCCCAGATAGTAATTTCAGTGACGTGACGCTGATGTCATATGAATATGAAGAATGGATGAATCGAGCGGCGCAGTTTTGTACAGCTTCAAGAGCATCGATGAGATATGCTTGATGCGGATTCCAGACTGCGTAGGCATAATCAAGTTTCGGTCGCACAAGTTATGTATAAGCAAGTGATCTTACGTGATTTGGAGCGTTCCGCAAATGACGTTTTAAAAAACCTAAAGTTTTGTTAGAAGCTGAAATGATGTTATGCACATGCGTACGCCAAATCAGATCGTTTGACACAGTGACACCGAGGTATTTATAAGTGTTAGTTGATTCTAGAACCAAATTATTAATTGTGTACGCAAACCTCCGAGGGTTATGGCTGCGGGTGAACGACATGCTTTTGCATTTGTTAACGTTTAATGTCATTAACCAAGTAGTACACCATTCTGAAATGTTAGCAAGGTGACTTTGTAGGGTTAGCTAATCCGGAGTGTTTATTACGGCGCGGTAGATAACACAGTCATCGGCGAACATGCGTATATTACAGGATACATGCAAAGGTAAGTCGTTGATATAGATTAGGAATAGGAGCGGGCCAAGAACCGATCCCTGGGGGACGCCTGACGTTACTGAAACCGGAGTGGAGAGGTGGTTATTTATAACAACATATTGCGATCGATTAGTAAGAAATTCTGTAATCCATGTTAAGACAGTAGGATGTAAATTTAGCTGGGAGAGCTTCGCAAGCAATCGTTGGTGAGGAACTTTATCAAACGCTTTCGCATAATCAAGAAAGATCGCGTCAGTCTGTACGTTACCATCCAGGTTAGTGTGGATGTCATGTAGAAAAACGGCAAGCTGTGTTTCACATGACAACCCCCTGCGGAAGCCATGTTGTGAAGGATGAAAAAAGTGATTGCTGTCAAGGAAATTAATTATGTGGGAGTAGATCACATGCTCCATGATTTTACAGGGGACGCTTGTTAGAGATATAGGGCGGTAATTAAGTGGGGAATTTCTGCTACCTGACTTGAAGACCGGAACGACCTTCCCTGTCCTCCAGTCGTCTGGAATGACTCCTGAAGAAAGTGACTGTGAAAAAATTAGGGTGAGATAAAGTGAGACATTGTGTTTGGTGTTTTTCAAGATTTTGGAATTAATTTCGTCCATTCCAGCTGAGGATGACAATTTAATATTTTCTATTATGGATGAAATTCCATTTTCACAGAAAGTGATCGCTGACATGCCGTAATCAAAGTGAAGTAAAGGTAAACGGGAGGGTGCGGTCAGTTCATCGGAAAATACTGTAGCGAACGTGGTGTTGAACAAGTTGGCACAATCCACGTCACTAATCGCTTCATTCACATCACTGGTGAGTACGATTTCTCGTGGTTCGTCGGCTTTTAGTGTTTTCCAAAACTGTTTGGGATTAGTTTTTAGTAGTTTGGGCAATTCTAAGTGGTAAAATGAGTGCTTTGCTTGATGCAGAGCAGAAAGGTAGTTTTTATCTGCTTCGTAATATTTCTCCCATGCATTTGGACGACCTCTAAGCTTTGCAATCCGGAATAGGCGTTTCTTGTTATTTTCAAGCTGGTTTAATGTTTTCATAAACCATGGTTTGTGACGACTGGCTCTGAAACTAACTTTAGGTACAAACTTAGCTGTTAATTCATTTAGCTTTTTCTTAAAGCGTGTCCAATTGGTATCAACATTATGGTGGTGAAAAGTTGTCTGAAATGTGGGATAAAATGTGCTAAGGCCTACATTTATTGCTTCATAATCACCTTTGTCGTACAGCTGTATCGTTTTATTGTACATCTCGCGCTTTGTTGGTCGAAAAGAAAAACCGGCATGAATTACTTTATGATCGCTGAGCTCGTTGAGATAATGGATGTATGATAGGCTTTCGGGGTTGTTGGTTAGTATTAGATCTAAGATATTGGATGTATCCTGCGAAACACGTGTTGGTTCAGAAACTAGCTGGGTCATATTAAAATTGAGGCAGATATCGATAAAGTTTCTGGCTTCGGTTAGTCCTGTCGATGAACACAAATTGTGAGTGTGCCAGTCTATTTGCGGGAAGTTAAAGTCGCCGAATAGAAGTATGTGTGCATTTGGGTGAGCAGCAATGAGCTGACACATAGTTTGGTTAACTGGCTGCAAAATTCGGAAGTAGCGTGGGGTGGTCGGTAACAAACGCCTATTAGTACTATCTGGGGGCGGGATTAGATAATCACCCACAATATTTCCAGCTGTGATTGAATATTGATGACGGCACAAGACAATCGCTCGTGGAATGCAATGAGTACACCGCCACCGCGCGTAGATACACGGTCATTGCGGTACACACGAAAATTCGGTAAGTCCGATAGCACTTCAGTATCGCTTATGTCATCGGTGAGCCACGTCTCAGTAAGTATTAGTAGATTACTCCTAGAGGACAATACAATGCTAGATACACGTTCACGCTTTTGAAGAAAACTGCGGATGTTAGTGTAAATTGCAGAAAGTGAAAGAGCATCGCTAGAGACAGCATACGCTCGGTTCTTTTCTTTCTTTTTTTGGCGCTTCGGTTGCTACGATAATTCTTTGATGCTGTTTGTACTGTCATCAAATATGTAACGCTTTTGGTTCATGTACAATGTTTTGAAACGGACGGAAAATGGCTTGTTCTTGCTTTTCGCAAAAGCAATCAGTTGTTTACGCGCATTTTGGACTGGGCGCGAGAAATCCTCACCGATGCCATAACTTGTCCCTTTAAGCATCCGCCCATTTGACAGTATTGCAGTTTTGGTCTTGTGCAAAGCAAGCTTCACTATAATTGGCCGGCAGCGACCAGCTGAGGGACGGCCGAGGCGATGCGCGCGCTCTATATCCCTTGGTTCCAAGGTTAACTGTAAGTTATCGCGGCAGAGGTTTGTGACCAACTGCTCTGACTCTGTGAATGTTTCTGAAGGGGAGCGGTCAGGGATGCCGTAGAAGATTAGGTTATTTCGCCTCGAACGATTTTCGGCGTCATCAACGCGTGCTTCCAGCTCCGAAATTCGAGAGGCAGTGCGCTCTGTACTAGTGCGCATGATTTCAATTTCTTTCCGCAGTGGTACCAATGCCTGATAATGATTTTCAAGATCTGTAAGTCTATTGTTCAATTCCCCGATTGTTTTGTCAGTATTACCAAGCTGAGCCTTGAGGCCTTGTATTTCTGCAATTAACTGCGCTTGGCCGTTTGTAAGGTTACGGAATTCAGTTGATGTCATCGATGCCAGCTGATGAAGACAACTTAATATTTTTTATTACAGATGAAAGCCCAACTGCTGTGAATGCGATTACTGACATGTTGCACTGTATATTTGTGGTTGGCGGAGCAGGAAGTGTCCCCATTTCACTTGTGAAAACTGGTGAAAACGCGTTGTTGAACATGTTAGCGCAGCTTAGATCCGTAACCGGTTCACCCAGCTCGTTAGTAAGATTATTCACGCGCGCTTGTTCAGGGTTTATCACCTGCCAGAAGTTTCTGGGATTAGTAACTAAAATCTTTGGCCGGTCATAGTAAAAAAGAAAGTTCGCTTCGCATCGCGAATTCCTATCAAGTAAGCACTTCCAGCAGCGTAATATTTCTCCCACGCGACTGAGCTCGACTATGTTTTAGCGGCACGATAGAGGCGCTTTTTTTTTAAAAAAGCGCCTCACAGCTGACGCCACACAGCTCGCCGTCATTCGCCCTCGCTGCAAGTTCCTGGTGCTTCGTGTACAAAGGTGTCCACGACGTTCGGACGTAGAAGCGCGCATCGACGCACGTTTCTACGTCCAAACGAAGGTGCACATGGTGCAATACAACTGGGACCAGCATGCATTGATAGCGGGTGATTGCGAAGTGTAAGTAAAAATACAACAAACAGAAATGCCGTAGATACTGGATACCGAGGAAGCGCTCTAGCGCATGGTTTGCGTTGCCTTTTAAATAAAGAATCAGTTTAACACAAAGAAGCGCGATTCATGTGTAGCCCCAGCTAAGCTGGTTCATTCGTTTCTGCTTTGTTTTTTACAGCGGAGCTGTTATACGCTAGGTTCTGGCGGTTTGTGTGCGTAGTCAAAAAGATTGCGCCCCCCCCCCCCCCCCCCCCCCAGGTGCTCACGACCGGCCGATCCCGGTGATAAAAGCGTATCGCAGGGCACGACCCAGCTGCATTAACCACGAGAAGTGTCAAACCTAATGTGATAAAAAAATATCGTCATAAAGAATGCCAAACCGGAGTTGACACTGTTTAGTATGAATTGCGGTTTGACGTCACGGGCTCTAGAAGCAAACCACGTAACCTTATCTCAGTTCTCTTTTACCCGTGCAATGGGTAGGCCGCGTCCGGTGAGACTGTCATGGACGACGCGTACAGTTTTCACATTGGATAAGAACCTTACCAGTGTCGCCACAGAGCCACTGGCCTTATATCATAAAAAAATTATGGGGTTTTGCGTGCCAAAACCACGATCTGATTATGAGGCACGTCATAGTGGGGACTCCGGAATAATTTCGACCACCTGGGGTTCTTTAACGTGCATCCTAAATCTAAGTACAAGTACACGGGTGTTCTCGCATTTCGCCCCCATCGAAATGCGGCCGCCATGGCCGGGATTAGATCCCGGGACCTCGTGCTCAGCAGCCCAACACCCTAGCCACTGAGCAACCATAGGCGGGTCTCCCTATATCATAGCTATCATAAAGCGATAGTAACCTTGGTGACCAAATAAGAAATCCAGAAAAGCAAACAAAAGAAGGTAAAAAATTAAAAAAAAAGCATTGAGTATGCAGTAAAACAACAAAAAATCGTCAAAAAAACGAAATTCATTGTGGTATATGTGTCTTTTATTTTCAATCAACATATTTATTATCAACATATTTACCATATACAGCTCCGCTCGTGATACACCTTCACAGAGACGAATGGCTCTGAATTTTTTTATGCCTCTTGTGCCAGTTGTGCGCAGTTGACAGCGTACACATGCTTCCCGATTACCACGTTTCATGAAGAGATTGCGCACGTGTTGTACGTATTTTTTGCCGTATCGCCTTGTTCTTGCACGTGTTCTTTTTGTTGCTGGTTTCGTGGTGTCTTGGGCGCATGCGCGCATTGTCCTGCTGCAGCGAAACTTTTCCAATAAACGTTCACAGTTGTCAGTTGCACTTGTCTCGTCTGCCTCGCCTTACTTTGTCGCGTCTATCGCGCTTCACAATACTCAAATATGCATCACAAACTGACCCAAAATTCTACTCTTCTGAAGTACATTTTGAAAACGGTGACGCAAGAAAAAAAAAGAAGAAAGTTTTTTTCGTATTCTTCTTTTATGCTGTTATGTGTAAAATTAATCGATATTGTTATTTATTTATTTGTTAATTTATTTGTTTATTTGTTCACATGTTCGTTTGTTTGTTTGTTTGTTTGTTTGTTTGTTTGTTTGTTTGTTTGTTTGTTTGTTTGTTTGTTTGTTTGTTTGTTTGTTTGTTTGTTTGTTTGTTTGTTTGTTTGCATACCTACAGCGCCCATATGGGCATAAGCATACGGGGAATAACAGCGTTCAAAATACAGAGAATAAAGAGACACAAAATACAGGTTGAAAACATTTCATTCAGAACAATAAAAAATGGTTAATAATATTGATAGATAAGTTAACAAAATGTGAAATATAAATGAGAAAGACTGAAGGGCAAACAAACAACCACGCTCAACGCTGACCAGGTTGATTCAAAAGAGAATTCTCCCCATCCTTTAAGCCTGACCCTGCAACTACAGCTAGGTTTTATTTCTTGGCTGAACGATGATGGTTCCCCAGAGTCGTGAAGATTCCATTTTGCGCGTTCTTACTCTTTTCCTACACTTTTCACCGAGCTGTATCGATTTCGTCACCAAGGTTATTTTGGATGTCCATTTCACGGTTGAATGGAAGTTCATTTCCCGTTGCTGGCAAATGAATTATTGAAAACCTCTGCTTGACGCAGTGCGGTAATGTCACGGGAGTGGTTTTCCCTTGGCATTTCTACATTTGCGCCAATATTCGATATAACTTGATGTTGGTACGCGTTCACACTCATCTCCATTATTAATGTGAAATAGAATTCCGGAAAAAGAAATATAACCTGCAATTACAAAATCCGAAGGCAGCTGATAGAGAACGACGCTCGCTCCTTTAGGAGCTCTGCGAGACGAGCGGAAGCCACGGAACATTCACGAGCAGAGGCTTCGCCGGAGGGTCACCATACGGGCTGTGTCTCCAGGAGCAAGCGGGCCCGGAAGCCGCCTTGGTGGCGAAAACGTTTCAACTGAGAAGCTCCGTGCGCGGTGATTCTAGGCTTTGCAAAAGTGCCGCCGACCAACAGCTGTCGCTTCCGTCGCACGAACGCGACGACGACGGCACAGCACCATTTGTTTAGACAGGGAACCGACGGTAGAACAGCCGCTCGCGGCTTGTGCGGTCGTCGTCCCTGCCCTTCAACATCCCCCCCCCCCCCCCCCGCCGCCCCACTCCATCAGCCTCCCTCCCCAAATCACCTTACGCCTGTCCCATCGACGAACAAGGAATAACAACGGCGCGTAGTTGACATGACTCGAAAGCATCCAGACAGTTACGGCGCTTCTACCATTGTGTAATCCTGATAAGGCCTGCGACGCAGCGCTAAATATCGCCTGCTTAAGTCTCCTTTTTCTTTTTCTTTCTTCCTTTTTACTATTTTCGATTGGCGCTACGTGTTATGCAAATACGAAAGCAAGAGGCTTAGGTCATCAAACCACACTGTTACACTGTCGCAGCCTAATCAATGCAAGGCATTGTGTTCGTTAAAAGAGAAAGAAGAATCGAAGTTTTACAAGAACAACAAAATGTTATGGTTGTATAACCTTGCCGAGAGGAGTTGCGGCATGGCGTCCGAGATTGCGCGCGCTGGCAGGCTTTGTTCCGGCCGTCCCATTCGGTGCGCTCCCCAGCAAAATACTGTAATGCGGTGCGCACTCCCGGCTGCCACGAGATGGCGCTGTTAGCCGAAGTGGAATCAGGAAAGAAACAATTTACGATAACCCAAATGGAAGATCTTTACTTTTCGAGGCGAGATCAGGATGCCTTAGAACACGCACTTATAAAGCGAGATACAACAAGGAAGAAGAAGCATCTGCTCGCTGCGGCAAAGCTAGGGAAACGATGGAACATATTTTATTAGAATGCGAAGATATCTATCCGCCGGTCGAGTTAGGCATTTCTGGCCTCCTTGAAGCCCTTGGGTTTAGCGAGAGCAGGGGAAAGTAAACATGTCCGCAGTAGAGATTAGTAGGAGGTGATTGGAAGATTGGTGGAAGAAAAGTAGGGAAATGACAAACAACGGAGGCGTGCCAAAACAAAGTTCCCAATAGGGGTTCGGAAAGTTTGGTGAGGAGAATTGGCCGCGTTATTTTCTTTTTTTTTTAAGGATAGGTGAGACATTAGGCAATATAATAACAAGAGCTCGGTAGCGCAACCCGCTGCCCCGTTCCAAAGTGGACGCTCCTATATAGCATCCATCCGTCTATATCGGTGAAAAAGAGAAGCAGGAAAGAGATTGATACGACCGGATCCGTTACAGGCATAGGTAGCGGTACAAGGTAGATAGAAAAGTTTTCAGCAAGAGAAAAAAGATTAAAGTGATGTATACAAAAATGTTAGAATGAAAAGCATGTATAGTATACATGATTAACTCGAGATCAGGTGACTATTTGTCACCGCCCCGTTTCAAAGTGGATGCTAACTCATCACCATCTGACGGCCGCGGTGGCGGCCGTAGAAGGCAGACTGCCCGAGACGAGACCCCAACATGCGCAGTGAGCTTCTTTCGACGTATTGCGCAACAATTTCACTGGACATATCTTAGGCAATTTTTCAGCTTTGCCTCGTGCTCTGCCTCGAACATTTCGCCATCTCAGCTACAGAGTCATTTTGCGCCTTTATTTTATGCTGTACCTTTCTATATCCTTTTCCACTGACTTTGCAGAATGGTATGCTCATTATTCAATTTTTCTAAACGAATCATCTGTGCGTTCTCACGTTCTCACGCTATTTATTGTCTGTGAACTTGTAGCTTATCGCAGATAGCAGAGTTTAATTGCTGCTTGCCTCCTTTTCTTCTTCTTTTTGCGTTTGAGTTGCGGGGATTCAACAATTGATATGGCTATTTTTGTGTTTGTAAGCCAACTCTGTAGTAGAATGACCTTCTTGTACTAATTGATAGTATCTCCCCAAGCGTAGTTTTTTCTGTTTGTAGTTTTCATTTCAATTTTAGTTTTTTGTATTGACTCTATTGATGTTGCGTGCTATTGCGTTGTGTGAATAAGGCTTTTGTTACGTTGACGCATTTTTTGTCTGGTTGAAAAACGCTTGTTTTACTTTGATGTAAGTGGAGTTTCCCCCCTTAGTCAATGCCTTCCTGAATACATGTAAGGTATTCATAACTAAATATATTTAAAATTAAAAAAATAAACGCTCCATAAGCAGACGCGCGGGAGAGTAAATGGTATTTTTATGTTTTCTGCCATTAACATTTTAGTCATTACTGTTTATGGTTATGGTAATGCCTGCTTGGATGGCATCTACATGTACTGAAAAACGAACAAAGAATTGCATAATTTATCATTTCACACTTCGCTCACAATTTCACGCTCCATCAAACCTTGAGACTGCGGCACGCAGCAGGCAATGACATGCAAACCACGATGCAGAACTCACGGATTTTCTGAAATCCGCAAAGAAATAATTCTTTCCGCTTGCTGAGCCCTATTTGAAACCTCCTTTGTGCCTTTGCACACTTCAGTGACACTTTACCATGATTATTTGCCTGTTTATGGTTATATACCTAATCCTCCGAGTTAGGTTTGTCCTTTTGCTAACAAAGCCAACACTACATTCTACCAATTTTATCCAACTATTCCCGCCATTCCAGTGTAATATGTATGAAGAAAACCTCCAATCTCCCAGATCTTTCATTACGCCGCAAATCTGCTCACCTTTGCCCATTCCATAATATTTATCTCTCGAAACACATGCAGAAGAAACAACGTGTCACCCCACCTTTCTAAGTTTTATCCAGATCTGACCAGAGATATGAAGTTGCCATATCATCCTGCCGAACAAACAGGTACCATGATTTTTTTTTTTTTACCCCGCTACCACGCTACCACGCTATCACTTAACGTTCTTTCTTTATATAATTGTGCGCATATTTTGTTCTTTTGCTTTGTTACCACTCCTTTCAGTAGTGCCTTCCGGCCTTCAAGGTATGTATAATAAATAAATAAATAAATAAATAAATAAATAAATAAATAAATAAATAAATAAATAAATAAATAAATTGAGAAACACGAAATTGTTCTTTCTGTACTCTTTTATAATTAGCTGATGCCACGTTACGCACAACACTCGCTCCTACCTGTACACAGGGTTCAAGATTTCAAAATCAAATGGCCAAGTGACCCCATTGCAGTTAGTGACTTTTAACATGACGAAGCGTTGCTGTGGCGATCGCGGCACAAAATAAATGAACATATAACTAAATAAATTCTGGGGGTGTAAGTGTCAGAAACACGATAGGATTATGAGGCACGCCGTAGTGGAGGACTCCGGATGAACTTTAACCGCCGGGAGTTAACTAACGGGCAATTAAATCTTAGTACACGAGCAGCAGGTTTCTGTGGGTGGATCATGCTTCGTCTTGCTTAATTCATGGCCTATCACGACGGCGAAATACACCAACGAAAGCAATCGCCGACACTCAGGCGACCTTCAAATGTTTGAAACCAGCTCAGAATTTAATAAACATACAGATAAAGCACAAAATATAAAGCATAGTGTGTTTTCGGCACGTGAAAGAGTTGTGCACAGATATTCCACATCTACGTACCCACGTGAATGTAGTGGGAGTATGTGTGCCGATGAAAATAAACGCATTTGAGAATAAAAAATTACTCCATCTCCCGCTAAAGGGAACCATGTGTGGATGCGAAGCAGTGGGGAGATGGTTAGCTTGAGCGGGATATGGTTAGCTTGCAGCGGCCCGAGCGCTCATAGCTCATAGCGGTGCTGCACAGGAGAGATAATGAGGCGCGCGCGCTCCGTCATTTTCATACCGCGGAACTACCGTGGCGCCCCCAGCGGAGTATGCAGCTGTCGCACCACCTGTCGTGCGCGCCGCTCTTGATTCCTAGAGGAGAGAAAGGGGGGGAGCGTAGGAGAGGAGAGAGAGGGGGAGGGGACGCGCATGCGCTGTGGGGAAGACGTAAATGTATGGAAGTATGGAAGACGTAAATGCTAGTGCGCCACGCCGATATTAAAGGATGACGTGTGCGAAAAAATTTACTTGGAAGTGTGCCATAACTTCGCGTAATGTACACACGGAATAGCCCGAAAGCCCTGAGGTGCTCATGATCTCGTACGCTTGAAGTAACCATGGTGTGACCGTAGTAAGAAGGTGTGGCTAACATTGGTTTTTGAAAACGTTTGTAGAATGGGACAGTAAAACTGAAAAGAAGACAATCAAGAAAAAAAGAAAGAAAGGAAAGGGCCGTGGCAGAATGACTAGAAGGCCCGGCTTCGAAATGAAAGAAATGAAAGGTCGGATCTCGAGCCAAATAATCCTGTTTATTTTTTTACGCCACGCTGTACCTCGCCTGAACAAAAGCATGACGAACGAAAGACCGCATGAACAAAATCAGCCAATTTCCTAGCTGCTGTTCCCATAGTATAAGACGATTAACCACCACTCCCAACACACTTTTCAGGGCGCACTTGTAACACCAGTGGTGTCTGAACGTTCAAGTTATGTGCACGAAGTTCCGAGAGAATAAGAAAGGATAAGGGAACAAAGGGCCGTCGTACGTGCTCGCACTCGTGGGGCGATATACCGGCCCGCTGCGCAAATGGCACCGCGCGTTCCTGTTGTTTTGACGTACGACCCCTCCGGAAGCCACAAAGCTCACAGGGGATGACTGCGGAGGCCGCCTGACGCAACCACAATATCTCGCCACACTGGCGTCCGGCGGAATTAAACGCGTGACCCGCGAACCGCAGCAAGCCATTGAAAACGTACTGGCTGGCGGGTATCCGTATATCGAGCCAGGACGCAGAAATCATCTGCTTTGCCGCACTGCGCGTTCAAGCGCGCGCGAGATGCGGAAGCAAAAAAAGGCCAACGGAACGTGCCCACCACGAGCGTTCAGCCCGCCGAAATGAGTGGCCGCCCGCAAAAGAGAGTGGCCGGTCTGCATACGCTCGTTTGCATCGATTTGCAATCGAGTATGACCGAGCGCGCGATAGTGCGCTTGTGTTCGCCCTACGCTTTCGCTCGCCGGCACCAAGCCAGAGGCTTTGCATACGAGATGCAGAACCCGTGCGCGCGCCAGTGCATGCATAGGCAGAGGATGAACGGGTGGCGATCTCAGTGCACGTTTGCAAATTTTGGAAAACTACTACGACCAGTCCACTGAGCCGCGTTCGTCATCTCGTGACCCTGTATCGTAACGATACAGCGAGACACACTCGCCCTCAGCGTGTAAGCTTCCCGGGAGAACGGAACGGCCGTGCTAAATCCTTCTGCATCTGAGCGCGAAGGCAAATGCTTCCAATAAGGCTCAGGTGGACACAAGCACTTGGAGTTGGACGCGCTAAAGTGGGGCGAACGCTCCTATACAATTGGGTGGAAAAGCTGACATTAATCTCGGACTGTCCGAAGTGACCAGGATTTTCGGGTGTTTTAGAATACCTTTATTCGAAAGTCCGGCCCTCATTTACTAGTCGGCGTGACTGTGCAAATGAGAAACTGGTTGCTACATCGTGCATAAGGCGGCTACGTTTAAGTGATAAAAGTGAAACAAGGGAGACATTGGATGAGCGTTTACTTTTTTTCTTTTTCTTCATTCAGATTTAATTTGTTCTCCAATATTTATAGGCAATAGAAATTAATGCCCGATGCATCGAATGAGCCGTTCGCATTCTTTCCGCTGTCTTCAAAATATTATTAGATGTAACACTCCTCTGCGGTCGACCGAGACGCTTTGTGATATATAATTAATTTAATAAAATAAAACTAATGATAAAAAAGAACAATCGTTTTCCCTCCAAGGCTCGATAGCTGCCTGAAGCTCAGTCGTCAATGGCTTATTCGACATAATGGTTTATTAGCGCTTGTTGGTGTCTTGACTTCTGTCCGTTTTATTTCAAGTTTCTGCGCTAAGCACTAGAAAAGAAGCCGTCAAAAATGTTTGGCATGAAAAGCACTGCACCTTTTCCGAACGGTTATATCCTTGAGCGTTCGAAAATTTTTTCGCGTCCGCAGTCTTTTTTGCCGTTGTCCTCACTTCAGCTCACACAGGCGGTCGCTCGCGACCGCGTCAGCCTTTCTCGACGATATATATATATATATATATATATAGCCCGATTACAGAGCAGAACGTCATGGAGTGCCCGCCGATATGGCCGCCCCACCAAAAAGCCGCTGAAGACACTACTGAAGTTTTCACTTTCGAGTCGCCTATTAAAGAGCTCTTGATACCGCCGGGCGTTCCCCAACCCGTCATTTTCCTTTTTCGCGCATTTGCTTTCTTTCGCGCATTTCTCGCGCATTGCATTCCTTTCTCGCCTTGCCCCTCACCCCGTGTATATAGCAAACCAGAACCAGTCTTCCGGTTAGCCTCTGCGTTCCCTATCTCATTTTTTCCCTCTTTTTTCATGAGTGTTACATTTTTTTATGATTCTGCGTAGCTGCCTTTAGCTTAGAAGAGTTGAGTATGAGCCTGTCGTGTATTGACACGACCGACCGAATAATGACTTGACGACCGATGACTCTTCAATAGCATGACGTCGACGCTTTATGAGGAATGATTCGCGTTTGCGCTCGAGCAACAACCATAACAAAAAGGTCATTTTTCTTCGACAGTAATATATAGAGCTCGAAACTAGGTTTACTTGGCCTGTCCGTCCGCCCATTTCGTTCCGAAAACCCGAACTGTTGTAATCATCGACGTTATTCTGTCGTCGTGAAGCTATATATCTCCTCATCCTCAGTTTCACTATCACCATAGGACGAAGAAAAAGACAACTTTGTCCGTCACCATATTGGGTGCACTGCAGACTAACGAAATCAGAGCAAACCGGCTAATAACAGAACGGCATTTCGATCGACACAGCTGATGAAGCATGTGGACGGATGTCCGCTATACGTAATCATACAATAAGTACCCGGCGTAATATATATCCGGCTAATAGGTCTGTCTATCGCACAACGACCTACTTGTGGTGGAACTGCGGGGAATGATGCTGTAGATGCTTTAGCGTGCGGGGCTCACAAAAAAGATCAAATTTCGCTCCTTCCTTTCTCGAGAAGGCAGGCGGGTTGCGCTTTTAACAAAATCTTCGACCGAATAACAAGAGAGATTCGGTTTTACAATGGGACACAATGTTCAACATTACTAGGGATAGATCCACTAATAAGGTTCACCATACCGATGAAGGTTGACTACACTATAGAAACAATTATAGATAGAATACGACTCGGCACAGTATACACGAAGTGCTTCGTATACGGGATCAGAAAAGCTAACAGCTCAATTTGTGCCTGTCAAGAATTCGATGAAGCTAAAGAATATCTTCTCATACATTGTAAAAAAAAATACTGAGTCTGCCACCAAAACTTGTCAAGAAAATTACGTAATCTTGATAGAAGAGCGCTATCGTTCGAGAAACTCTTGGGTGTGTGGCCAATAGAAACATCCCTAATACGGGCAGTACGTGCATTTGGAGAGTTTCTTGGTGAAACGAGAACCTCGGAAAGTTATTAGAGATTTAAAACTGTTCGGCAGATGTAGGACTTCTTAAGAGTCTTACATTCATTAATTTAGACATGTACATCGACATTTACGACACTTGTGACTACATAGATCCCAAAGATGCGACCTTGTATGTTCATTGTTCATTGCATGTTCTTATATTATGGTTTATATTAAGGTGCTCTTATATGCTCAATGTCCAAGTTTTCGTTTTTTTTTTCTTTTTTTCTTTTTACACGGATTGCATTGTATTTGTGTTCTAGCTTCTGAACTTAGTGTCTGTGTCTCGACTTGTGAACTACTTGCGGGAACTAATTTTTTAGTGCTTTTGCGTTGCTATGGCGTTGTCATCCGAAGAGTGTTCACATGTTGAATGCATGTCGGCGCAGAGGACCTTACACACAGTGAACTTATATATATATATATATAGGAAAATCAGAAGCACAACTTTGCGGTTATCTTAGATTTATTATTTACCCAACAGTTTCGGTCGGTGGACCGACCTTTTTCAAGGGCCGACCTTTTTCCTCCCTTGAAAAAGGTCGGTCCACCGACCGAAACTGTTGAGTAAATAATAAACCTAAGATATCCGCGAAGTTGTGTTTCTGCTTTTCCTAAATACGCGTGGCCCATATATATATATATATATATATATATATATACACGATGTCCCAATTATCATGCACCAAGAAAGATTTAAAAATATGCAACTGTCACGTAACTGGACAGAACCAAGGTAATGCTGTTTGCCGTCGCTTGGAGACACTAAGATTATTTTTTGTATTCCGCCTAATTACGTAATTAGTCTTAATCAACTTCTCAAATATTGTAATTAGATGGAAAGTGTCAATGAGAAAATTGTATAACAACATGAAAAACTCCCGAGACAGCTTTCTGTTGCTCAATACGTGCTACGTAAAAGTGTTTTTCCGCGCGTAAAGGAAGCCCGCGAAAACACGCAAAATTCCAGCGCGACCGGCCGCTCGAGGCACTTTGCGTGTATTCGCGGACTTCATTCACGCTCGGAAACACAGTCGTGAAAGCTGTATCGGTAGTTTTTCATGTTGCTCTACAATTTTCTCATTGACACTTTATTCTAATTATAATATTTGAGAAGTTGATTAATTAATTAAGACTAATTATGTAATTAGGCGCAGTGCAAGAGAAATAATCTGAGTATCTCCAAGCGACACCAAACAGCATTACCTTGGTTCTGTCCAGCTACGTGACATTTGCATATTTTCAAATCTTGGTGCATGATAGTTGGGATACCCTGTATATATATGCGCCAGAAATCAGGCGGTTGGTGCAAAACAACGTGAAAAGCGCAGACGGCATCGCTGCCGTCAACGACATCCCAACGACAACGCCACAATGTTTTTTTTTTTTTTTTCTTTAATGTGACGCATTATTTGGCTCATTCCAGGCACTTTACGGGAGGTGCCTATCTGTGTGGTATCGTTTCGGGCCTCCTCAATTAAAAAAATAAGAAAAAAAAAACTACGGGGACCCCTAAGCAATTCTTTTGATGCGTAAATGCGAGATTTTTACTTGTCGCTGAGTGTGTCGCTGAGGTATGTAGCTGTGTTTAGTGTTGCGGTGAAATGTTGCTGAGTGCATGTTGTCTCACTGCAGCCGTTCGCTCTGCCTTTTGCATTGTTGAGGACTTGGATGGTGGACGTTGTTTCGCTTCAGCAGCTCGCTTCGCACGTTTCGCTGTATTGCATGCGATGGTCTCGTACTTCGTCGGCAGTGAACTGGCGCCTCCGGCCGCGCTTTGCTGCCTCGCCTGATGATGCAGACGGGAGCGATTCAACTTGAAGATTCAATGACGACTCTATAGGCCCATAGCACCGACAGTGGCGCCCCTAACGCCCCTGGGGCTTTAGGCGCCACCCCTATCATGCACCATCTAGTGAATCGCCCGCCAAAGAAAGCCCAATCACACGCACTGCCTCAAAAATATTCATCACTGTCGCCTGTTGCAACGGTAACGCAAGGCAACGTTGTAGCAGGGGTTACCGCGCTCGGCTGGGCAGCGGTAACAGTGGTGGTGGGGAAAGGGGTCGAATCCTCAACATGACAAATTTTTTTTTTATAGTTAGATGAAGATGACCTAATATGTGTGCCGTTTTTCTGCCCCGGCTTTTTCATGACGTCGGGGTTGCACAATGAGCCAAGTATGGTCTCGCATTAAAATCAACAAACTTATACAGTCTCCCATAGTGGGACTGAACCTCGATCTTTCAGCACAACAGCCCAATGTTCTAAACATTTGGCACAACTTCAGTAGTCTTGGCATTTTCGTTATTAACATTTTAAAGCTGCAGTTAGTTCTATAACGACGAACTTTACCTACTTCAGGTGTACGTGTAGTATAGCGAAATAAATTTCCCGATCAGTTCGCAAGTTCTACTAGCAGGGTATTTTTACATTTACCACTAAAATAAATTGTTTGCGAAAGTCTGCGTTCATAGATGATAGGGACTTTAGGTATGTGATGTTTCTTCAACAGGTTTTCATTATGGGCTACATATGATTCCCTAGCCGCAGCAATTATTATTACATTTTGCATTCGTAATGACTTATTAAGTTATACTGAGTCGTCGTACTCCACAAAAAAAACCGTAATTAATGTGTGATGTAAATGTAGCGTTACAAATGAAAAAACTCGCAGTTTCGCCCGAAAGGCGAAGCATCGATTGATAGCAAATTACTAGACAGCTATACGAAATAAGTATAGCAGTTTTATCAGCCGTATAAACTTGTAAACGTAGGCATACTAACTAAATTAACAAGCATGGTGTCATGCGCGCACTAGCAACATGAACACATTTCACTCGATGACAGCGCGCGCACTCGCTGTCAAAATGCTGGAGTGAGAAAGCGCGGCGGCAGCAGCGAGCGAATTGACCTTCGTGCTGCCTCTTCCTTGAACGCGAACTTAGCGAGGACACCGCGCGCACGAAACTATCAGCACTCTGTCCCCGCAGATCGCTTTCAAGATAGGGTCCGGGCGGCCACGCGTGGCCGCGCCTGACCCCTCTCCCCCGGTGCCTTGCGCGTGACGGAAGACGTACGGTGCGCTTCCTGCCCACTTTCCTCCCTTGCGAGAGCGAGATTGAGCCACCATCGTCGGCTCACCCTCATACGCTTTCACTTGGACATACAACATACGGCACGCGGCGACTATTTTATCGTCCCTTGACTTTTGCGAATACACGCAAAATTGCCGCGCGACTGGCCGCTTGACGCACTTTGCGTGTATTCGCGGGATTCTTTCACGCTCGGAAAAACCCTTTTATGTAGCATGTATTGAGCAACAGAAAGCTGTATCGCGAGTTTTTCATGTTGCTCTACAATTTTCACACTGATACTTTTCATGTAATTATAATATTTCAGAAGTTGATTGATTAATTAATTAAGACTAATTATGTAATTATGCCGTATGCAAAAAAATCTGAGTATCTCCAAGTGACGACAACCAACATTACACTGGTTCTGTCCAGCTACGTGGCATTTTCAGATCTTTAAACGTTGGTACATGATAGTTGGGAAACCCTGTATATAAGAGAATATCAGGTTTTTTCTTGAAGCACAATGTTATCGGTGATAACTATTTTCCTTTCCAAAAATGTAGGTCAACAAAAGACGCTCCTTTGCGGACCAGAGAAACTATTGCTACTAACATAGTCAAATAGCTTATAACAGCCGGCATAATTCTAAACTTTAAAAAGGTTTTTGACATAATCAAGCATAATATATAATAAAGAGAAAATGAGAAAAATGTGAAATAAGACGTGTAGTGTTACGGCTTATTGAAATTATTTGTGTGATCCAAGCAGTTCACTGAAATACAAAAAAAAAACAATTCGGATCTGGGTATTATTACTGGTGTGGTGTTCCCCACAGGTCTATTCTGAGACCGCTCTAGTTTGGACAATACATAAACGATTTGACTAACATCCTTCTTAAGGGCATTGCCGTGTTATATGCAGACGAGACTGACGTGTTTTATTCAAGTCGAAAGAACTTATAATCTAAAAACAAAATGCGACTGGTGGTTAGAGAACCTAACTCAATGAGTTCACATCGATCAACTGCAAATGAATGTTCAGAAAATAAAGTATATCATAGTTTCGGCGCGTAATAAACATATCCATGAGTCACAACATCTTAGGTACAAAAACAGGGAATTAGAACCCGTATAGCCCCTAAATTTTTTTGTGTAACATTTGATGAGCACCTACGCTGGAATGCACAAGTGGCGTCTCTAAGGTCTTCCCCTTTAGCGTGTCATAATAACTGCAAACTTTAGACGGTACACTCAGACAATGGACTGGCGCCTATTATCCCACGCAAGAATGAACTAACTAGCCCAGCAACGTAGTCTATTAAGATTTTCTCTATCTAAGTCAATAGGAAATATAAGTCAGCACAAACATTAATTGCCTGTGTATAGCTTAAATATATACTGTGTCGCAGTCTTGTAGAATCCCGACTTCGGTACTGTCTTCTTGTGTAGTTATTATGTTCGCCACGTAGACTCGACGTCTTATAGAAATTACGAAAGCGGGCTATTCCCGCATTATACTGTTTACCTAGGCTTGAACACACGTTACCATACTTCATTATAGCGAGGATACTTCGTTTATAACAACTAATTCAAATAAGAAGATATGTTTTGGTACAGAAACAAATTCGTTCGTACCTGGGAACACTCTGTAAGTGTCCACCTAGTGGACATGCAAATTTCGTCTGCTGCTGAAGTTCTGATTGGCTGGGCTGGGGTGCATGCGCATCAGAAAGACGCGTACCCGCCAGCCAATCAGCACTTTACCAATGGACAAAATGGACATGTCTACTAGGTGGACACTTATAGATTACACCCCCCCCCCCCCCCCGCCCTGCTCTCTTTCAACAGCCTATTTTTAAGCACAGTGCGTATAACTTGTTACACTTACAATTTATTGCTTGTAGAACTACAACAAGCTATGGCACTCCAACGCGCGTGTCTATGTCACACCAAGCTTTCTTAATCGTTTTACTCTTTTGTGTGATTCATCGCTAGATACAAAATCAAGTTCATATTTTACAAAAATGTTCTAATTATTCTTACTAGCATGCATGTAAGCATTTCACTTGGACTTATTTTTTTTTTCATAATCTAGCTTCGCTGATATTTTACTCTGTAAGTATTGTCTGTAAGTATTGCAATTAATGCCTGTGGTAATCATGGTAACTGTTCTGGTAACTGTAATCATGTTAACTGTTCTTCCTGCGTGCCAGAATGCGTCACAGGGGCTCAGGACCCCGTCAGGGATTTCCCCTGAAACTCGTGGACATTAGTTATGTATAAATAAAACCTGAATCTGTACCTGAAATTAGACTAGTAGCTCTAGTACGAAAAATTTGTTTTTGCTTTGTCGAAATTTATCTTTAAACAGATTTCTGTCTACCTATAGGAGAGGCTACGCAAGAATTCGTTCGCCGTGTTAATTTAGTTTAGGAACCTGATCTTATGAATACACTGAAGTCATCGCATTAAAAATAAATTTCCCCTGCTCATAGGTAGAAACAATATCGCTAACGTGTAAATTAAAGAGAAACGGGCCAGAATGCTACCATGCGGGACACCACAAAGTATTTCTTTACTTCGTTATGTAATATTGTTAACACAGATAAATTCAATTGGCGTCTGTTATTAAGATCATATTTTTGTAGCTCGAGTGGAAGGTCTCTCTATATTTCTCTGCTTTGTAGATTGAAATACGGTGGTTTACGTGTCAAGCGCTAGTGTAAAGTCGACGAATATGACTATTGTTAAAAGCATATATTCGAAGGTCTGTAAGATATGTCCTTTTTGGTGAAAAATGGCCAATTTAGTAGATTTACTTTTATGAAAGCCGTACTGAGTACTTGTTATTATCGTATACTCTATTTATCACGAAATGAAGAAACTTGATTCGGAGTAACTTTATTATTCTATACCTTTAGGAAATAGAGGGAGCATTGATGTCAGGCGATAATTTTCAATATTTAACGTTATTACCCCTTTTATATAGTACAGTTAGCTTAGCAATCTTCATTTTCTCTGAAAAAACGCCCTATAGAAATACACACATTGTAAACGTGAGTCAAACAGGGGCTATATCATGTATAAGAAATTTTAATGGTTGAAATTGCAAACATGCCGCTACAAGAATTTTCAGTACTAGACATGCTGAACATACCTGATTGGCATAAAAAATTTTGTGTTTTTATTTGGTGGACTGCAAAATTAAGGCTAACGTCCCTGTGCACAACATATTCTTTGAATGTGTTTGCTAGATCTTCTCCCTGCCAATACGCGAAAGTTAAAACTCATTTTTTCAGTTGGTTCAGTACTTTGCTCTCTGTTCATAAGAATGTTTGTCTGTCCCGTAGTTTCTTTGTGTCATCCATACATGACTAAAATACCTGCAAATGATATACATCTCCTCCTTCCCGTAATTTCTTTAGAGCACAGCTCTTAGGCGCCCGTTCTTACGGCGAGCGTCGGTGTTGTCCTTTGTAACCGAGTGAACGAGCAAAGCGAAGGATGAAAGCGAACGCGGAGCCCAGCGGGAGATGAAAGACAATGTTAGTGAAGAGAGCGTGAGGAGAGAAAGCGGAGGAGGAGGGTATGCGGTGAAAGTATGATAAGAAAAGCGTAGGGCAGCGCAAGGCGGACTTAGCAGCGACGATGGCTCCGAGATGGCGCCAGAGCAGTGCGCGTCGTCTGTTCACCGATGACGTCACCGATACCATATATGGAAACAAAGCGCTGTATGAGCGGAGGTCTGTTTGCGGCGGCTGCTGTGGATCGCGCCCACGCGTCACCCACGTGCTGCCTCTCGTGATCTGCCGATTGGGGAGGCAGTCGCGCCACACTTCACTCTGTTTGCAAAGCGCCGCACGAGACAGATTGTCCGCGCCAGACAATATATCGCGAAATAAAAACTCGTATAGAGCTGCGTTCAAGTTTCGCGTTAGGGAGTATCGTAATCATTCTTGAATTTTTGTTTAGCTTGTTACAAAATATAATAAATGCTTTCAGTTACAGAGGCTTGCAAGTGCTAATAAATGCTGCATTTGGTTTCCGAAGCTTTAACAGTTTTCTCGAGATCCACAATTTTAAAGTTGAATTCTCTGACAGCCCAACTACACCTTTCTACAGTCTTAAGTTTCGATTCGATGTCGTCAAGTCGTTTTTTAATATTATTCTGACCTTGAAGAAACCGCGACAAAGGTTCTGCTGTGCTGGTCCCAGGATTGGTTTAAATACCACCGAAGAGCGTCAGAAGACACAGCAAAAAGTCGTACGCATACGTGCTTTGCTGTAACAAAGCACGTATGCTTTTTTAGGGCACGTCAGGTGGATAAAATAACGATCTTTACTTTTCACATATGACATTTTGTTACTAATCTGCATGTAGAACAGAATAGGGTTGGTCATAGTGCTGACAAGACCTCAGCCAACCTACCCACATAGGTTGCTGAACGGCTTCTCATAACGAGGAAGGTCGATGACATCGAATGCGCGGAAGCCCTGTAGATATCAACGGAGACGCAGGTGCGTAGCCCGTATCTAAAGGGGTAAAGTTGACCTAATATTCGTGGTATAGGCCTTGTGACGGAACAGTTCTTGTGGAATCTTGCGATGTTCTTGTAGACAGGACCACACCGAAAAGCATCTAAATGTAGAACAGAAAAGGATTGGCCATATAGTGCCGACAGGACGCCAGCCGACGTGTCCACTGTTACCAACTGGTTCAATGTGTCCATTAGTTGTAAACGCAGAGCGTATGCCATGAAAGTCCGTGTTTATCTTAAGGAGATAATAGCGATTGTATGACTTTTGTCAGGGCACGTTTAATATCAATATTTCTTTCCTGCCGCAAAAAGTGTATGCTGATGTGTTTGACTTCGTATTAGCAGTGCCTTTGTACCGAGCTGTATGCCGTGAAGGCCCAGTGCAAAATTTGCTAATGTGGGTTAAAAAAATGCACGTGTCAGCGGTAGCAAAGACCCTTTTCATTGAGGTTCACACATAAACCTTACCAGTGAAAACATTTTTTTTAGAAGAAAGGAGCTTACTAGTGCCATGGGGTCGCATTGCCTTATTTGCAGGAAGCCAGAAACAATCAATTACGTGTCTTACGTTATAGATTGTTTGACAATGTGAAATGTACGTCACAATGCACGTGATAAAGTACGTGACAAAGTCATGTCAGAAGCTCCCCTACGTTCTGTGTAATAATGAAAAAAAAATAATATACATAAAAGAAGAACATTATTGCCGGTTCATCGGCATCTCTAAAGCACACCGAGGTCTAAATGAAATAGTTCACTATATTCAGCGGATTTTTTTACTTGCTTAATTTTCTTTGATTTACTCATAGGTATGTGTCACTGCGTGTGTGGCCACCCTTGTTCAGTCCTCCAAAATGGTATGTGCCATTGTAACACAAGGGGTACGGAATCCATAAATGTAGCTTGATAGGTGTGAGAATTCCTCCATTCTTTCTTACACAACTATCACACATCGCCTTCGTACTCGTGACATCGCTGCGTGGACGTCTCACACTGTGCATAGCCCGATTTGGTGTAGGCATTTCGGCGCAGCTTGTGAGCGGTGTGAAGTTGTGATCTTCGTGATGCGTAACCATAAACATTGCATGACGTTACATGTTGCCATAGGATGAAAGTAAACAGAAATGCATTCATCGTGGTCAGTTATAAAAGATATAACACACATCGCTGGACTAAAGCTTCGGTTTTCATAGATTACAACGTGCGCGTTCGATCTACGTAATATTTTTTTCTCGCTTTTCTATTCCTTTAGTCCCCTTTTACCCCCTTTCCCAACGCAAGCCAACCGCGCTAAGACTGGTTAACCGTCTTGCCTTTTCCTGGTCACATCTCCGTCGCGACAACTTTATAGCGACAATTCTTGCGTGAAGGAAATATCCGAAGGCGAAGTATCTTCTCAGGGATCATTGAGCGCGCTTCGAAGTATGAGTTGCAGTCCTTGTTTTTACCGCAGCACGTAAAATGAACGGTGAACTTTCGCCTTTCTCCATCAAAACCGACCACGCAATGTTGTGGCACGCATTGACTCTTTTCTTCATTGATATGAATAGAAAAGAATAATTTTTTTATCGTCGCAAGCTTGACACAACTAATGCCTTTTCGCTGAGTTTGAAACTAAATACTTCAGCAGAGACACTTAAGACTGCTCAACTGTAGGAATGCGAAAGCAATATAATCGTTAGGTGAAATGTTCTCGATTTATGTTTTCGGCATGCATTAACGTTCTTCCTGCTGAATCGATGTGTGTGTTTGCGTATACGTTGTCCACAGATTGGAAACATTCGGACCATTTTGTTGCAGAACGATGATTTTTTTCCCTTGCTTCGTTTTCTGAGGCGTGCTTCCGTGTGCGACCACGTTTCACAGCTGCCGCTTCGGAGAGCATCCCAATAGACAAAGCACCGATGAAATCCGAAGACCAAGTGACGCGCGGGAGGCAAGCGAAGTGACGTGTGCAATAACACACGCACTAGGCACACCTTATTTTATACACTCATGATTTGGCCTCGAGAGTGCATTGCAGTAGACACAGCACCGATGAAATCCGAAGAGCAAGTGACACATGGGAGACAGTGACCGAAGCAGTGGCGTGACGTTAGCAATAACGCACATTCACCAGGCACAACTTTAGTCAACCCTAACCGTGGAGCCACCGCGGAGGTGGGAAAGCGCGCTCGTCTCGCAAGTTCGATTCCATTCCCACCTAGACGGAAGTGTACAAAATTTTCTTTTCAATTCCATTAATTTACTATGTTTACAGAAACCTGCCTGACAAATTTGAAGCATAACTGCGAGTCGGCCTAGTTGGAACAGATTCATTTTTAAAACCTTTTTGCGCGCAAACAAACAAGGGGAAGAAAAGGAGCAACACAAGGACGCAAGAAAGCTTCTAAAAATGACAAATTTGACGTCACTCAGAGCATTTTTGACGTGTTTTTACTCTTCGCGCCGTCGGCCACTTTTCGTATCATCTTTCGGTCACGCCGCCGACGACAGCGCCGGATTTTCGCGTAATGGGGCATATAATGCTTTCGCATTAGTAAGAAAATTATACAGGTATATTTAGTTAGAGGATCAGCTAGGTGGTTGGAAGCATGTGCTTCCGGCTATACAACGTTTCCTTCTATAAGGGCGAAAGCGCTATAAGTGCTAAGAATTACTCGAACAAAAATAGCAATTAACATGCAAAAGTTAAAAAAAGTTAACAAGCGGTGTATGAAGTAATGTCACACTTAAATGTAAGGATGAAAAAAAAATAAAATAATGTACGAACGCATGCACACTGCCGGTACTTTGAGGCCAAGTTGCACGAAACCCAAAAAATTCCGCAGGGCATATAATGCCCTCTCTGCAATGCCCGGAGAAGGCCATGGTCCAATAATATTTCGTAAAGAGAGCGCAGGACTCGCCATTCTTCTAAACTTGATGTACAGTTTTGTCTGCAGGTCATAAAGCGGACCAGTTAATACCACACGTGAGATGTCCTCATATGGTTCACCACAAACGTATGATGATGATTCAGCGCGCCATATTTTATGTAGGAAGTGGTTGGTGGAGGCCACACCCAGCAGGAGTCGATGAAACAAACTGAATTCGGTATGAACCAACTCGCCGAAATCGAGCTGTTGTGTATGAAACGAAGTTTCCGCGGCTCTCGGTAAGTTCACAGCTTAAATTGTAGTTCAGGGTACACCGCATTGACACACGGATGAACAACTTCGTAGTATCACGAATTAGGAACAGTCGAAACAGAGTCCGCGGATGTCTGAGGTCCACAAAAATTTCGTCGTTCGTGCGACAACCGGTACAATGAACATTCTCTATCTCTCTCCCTCTGTTCCAAATGTTTCTTTTATCGGCTGGGGATTCAAATAAGTAGACGATGATCCTTATTGGACTTACACGTGCCTCCAGATAGTGGAGATCGGTTGCAGCGTCGACGGCACGTAGTGATGCATCTGACCTGGTTCTCAAAGATTCACGGTGACAGCTTGGCTGCCATTGCGATGTTCTCCACTCGTGTCTGTGTGAGCAACGCTCCTTTTCTCTGTCATGACAAATCTTCCAGGAATCCAGTGTCCATTTCCGCCCTGCACTTCTGTAATGTTTGCTCTCAATGTCCCAGTCTGCACACATGTCAGAGTCTCTACACTCGGGCAGAGCAACGTTCTTCACTTATTTATTCTCTTTCCTGGAGCAGCATAGGTCGGTAGGACAGCCTTGCGCGATTTTTATAGTGCGACCTTGCTGAGAGCGGCTTTGCTGTTGACATTGGTGTCACGCGGTGTCAGGAGTCTCTAGGACTTTGAGCCTCTATCATTCGAGGCTTAGACTGGGAACGCGTGGGACGAACACACGCGAGTCTACATACGCTGAGCTGTTATTGCTTACTTGTCCGTCCTTTTGGCTTTCCTGCACTGTATTATTTCGTTTAATTTCCTGGATATTTCCGGACTTCAAGCGCTTCGCGTAAGTATAAGAGAGCCTTCTGCGCTCCACTTCATGATTAAGGACGCCTGACGTTTGGCGAGATGATTCGCGGTACCAAAGTAAACTGACAAAAAATAAATACAGACGTCAAAAAAAATTCAAGGTGTGGAGAACAAGGGAAATGAAATCGAACTCAGCAATACGCAACTTCCGCGCAACTTAAGCACATACACCAAAATTAGAAAAGTAAGGAAAGAAAAAAAAACTAAATAGCCCCCTGATAGTTCCTTGCTACGGTTCTGAGTTGGGGTGAGATAATGCAATGATTTTATTCTAACGGTGTACCCTTTCTGGCGTATTGTATGTGGGACCGATCGGTTCTTCGCCTACGTTATCACCGGGATCGGCTACTTGGGGATGGTGGATAAGAAAGGGGCAGAATCGAGTGAAAGGACTCCTTACATTACACTGACCTTGGTTTCATCAGTATTCCTGACTTGAGCAGCATTCCTACAGAATTTTCATCGTGCGCGGGGAGGGATTATCCCTGCACGCGTATGTTTGACCTCGGAGCGGCCTGATTCTTAGGTGCTGAGCTGTGACCCACTTTCAAAACGAAATTGAAAATCCTGCGCTTTCGGTGAGCTGAGGGGGCGTTAGAAATAGATGTCCACGGATCCAGAAAGCAGATAAGCGGAGACTCCCAGTTGAAGCAGCCAGCGCTTTGTGGGAGTCTCAGCGTCCACCTTGAGAGAACTCTGTTTTGCAAAGTGGCCGGGATTACGCGGTAGCTGCGATAAAGATCAAAATTGCATCCTTCCAAAGAAAGCAAAAGTGAATTTCGCTCAGGAATTCTAGTTGAGTATGTAAAAACCAAAGAAGATTAACTACAAGGGAGTAAAAATGTCTTCTGGGCCCGTATTCACAAAAAGCTCTTGCGCTAGAATTGTTCGTAAGAACAAATTCCAGCAAATCCTGTTGTTAGATATATTATTAGCCAAGGAGGTCAGCCAATGGCAACAGAGCACTTGCGAACGAAAAGCCTTGTGAATTGAGTCCCGGTTCCCGGCGCGGCACAGCCTCCAGGAAGAGGAAATATGTTGGTCTTAAGCGGCTACCCATTGAAACACCGAGTGCTAACTGTCACTTTCGTTTGTTCTGAGAAGTAACGAAAGCCATCTTGTAGCAGATTATTGTCTGTCATTATCGTGCTCTGACGCAAACACCTAACCAATTCGATTTTCTTTTTTCGCATGCAACCTAGGTGTCCCGTGCACGACCTTATCAATTAAATTCGTATTTATTACAAAGCGTACATTTTATTGCGTTGCTTTTCGTTTTATTGCGATAGCAATTATATGGACACTTCAACGGAATTTCTGCCGTCGGCGTCGCCGTCGCCGTCAGGTTCCGTATGAAGTCCAAGGGCGATAAAATTGTCGCCGCGCGCCGTATGCGCGAGTGAAAGCCCGCGGGGGACGCGCGCTATCATGGAGAGCGAACGCGACCGTCGCGCAAAAGGCCGTGGGGGTATGGGTGGGAGGGAGGCGGGGCGATGCTGTGCTGCGGCACGAAATGCGTATCTTGCAACCGGGCGCAAGGGTAACTGGCTACTCAATCTCCCACGCGAAAGCAAGAAAGCTTCCCGGGAAGGCAGCGCGGGAGTGAGGCGGGGAGGGGGGGCAGCTTCTACTCTGCCAACAATGCGATTGTACTTTGCCCGGCTGTGGCTGTCGCCCGCACCGTCTCTTATCTCCACACGGCTCTGACCTTTGTATGCGCTGTGCATTCGCCTGCTGCGGCGGCTGCGCTTGCTGCCAGCGTTTTGACAGTCGTTGTCTGCGGTCATTCAGTGTGATCTATTCATGTTTGCTTGTGTGCGCTGAGACCACGCTTGTTAATTCAGTTAGTAAGCGAATGTGTCCAAGTTTATGCAGCCGATAAAACTACTGTCCGTACTCCGAATAGCTCTCTACTAATTTCCTATCGCAATTGATGCTTCGCCTTTCGGGCGAAACTGCGACATTTTTATACGCGCAGTCTTTGTGGGTCGAATATTTGTCAGGTAACAATGACAGGTCGATATTGTTACGGGGAGGCAAAGAAGAGAACGACGACGGCTCCGAAGACGACGAAAAGTCAACACAGCCTGGCTGGGGGCTCCTTAGTCCCTGCCAACATTCTGTATCTTTGTAAATACATCTTGTAAATAGTTTTATGCGCTTAACAATCTCAATGCTCCTGAAAGGGGCCGAGTGCAATTGCTGCATGGTATTCGCACCATGTGTGATAAATGTTTCTAAACAAAAAAAAAAAAGATGTTCGCACAGAGGAGTATCATCATATTTTACAGAGCTGTAATTAGCGCGACTACAAGCGCTCGAAAACGTTATATGCCTGTTTTTACGACGTCATAACTGAACTAGTAATTGATGGAGTTAATTAAGAGGGAACGTGGATAATGTTATGCGTAAAGTGCGGGAAAAGTTTTAAGTGTGTGAAATAATGAGTGGCTAAATAAAAACTTATTAACACTCGTTTTTTGCCTGTTAGGGGTTGATATGAAATGCTTAGAATGTTTTCCCGCTGCCATGGACGACTCACAGGCTGTAGCAATCCTATATTGCAGATAAAAGGGGAAGGCAATGTGATGGGTGACGTTTACTGAAAGTTTCAAATGGGTAGGGTAATTTGCAGAAAATTTGTATACAAGCGTTCCAAAAGCTTTAGAAGCGTATGTTACGAACCACGCCGGAAGTTTGCTCAATTTCCTGAAACAGGAGAGTGGACGTAGCCGGGCCAGTTGGCATGGATTCATGGCTGTTTGGAAGCGCAAACACACACAGCGAAGAAGAACGACCCAAAACGAACGCAGACAGGAACTGAATTTTATTCGCGCAAGGAATAAATACGTGAGAAAACATGAAGAGAGGAGGAGACAACAGGGAAGAGAACGATTACACTAAGAACACGTGCCGTCTGAGTGAGTGAGTGAAATAACTTTTATTACAGGTCCGGCGAGGACGCGAACTCATCGCGCACCCGGCTAGTCCCACGTCGGGACCGGCAGGTCTAGCCCACCAGCCCGGTCGCTGGCACACCGGACAGCCAGGATTTGCTTGTCTAGAGCGGGGCTACGCAGAAGCGAGTCCCACTCATCCTTGCTGAAACGAGAAATTAAATTTCAGACTCTAACAATGACATCGAAGGTGAACTCACGCAAGTGTCACTGTTTTTTCTTATAAAAAGCTTCAGCTATCTTCCTAGTTCGCGAGTGCTGATTGCAATGCAGTACTGAAGTGCGCGAAAATTCCGGAACGCACCCACATTTTGAGCAATGAGCAGACAAATGCAAACCCGGTGCAGCCTTTAGTGCATTGTGGTGCTCTCGCTAAAAAAAAATTACCCAATGTGCCACATAGTTAACATTCTGAGACAATCTTATGCGTGATTCATGGGCAACGTTTAAAAAGTGGTAGTGAATTACAGCCTTTACAACAAATTATTTAAGGAAGCGCTCAAAAGCGTTATATGTTTCATACGTTGTATTAGCTGTTTCCGACTGTCGTGAAAAAAAAAAAAACTCCACGTCACACAGAGTTTAAATTTAGCGAGAATCGTTGCACGTTAAGTTTATAGCATGGCGAAACTTAAACGTTTCTGATTTATTCATGAGCTTTCGAATTATGAGCTTTCGAATTATTACTGAACCTAAGTTTGCTTCCTATTTTTATCATTAAGCAAGGGTTGTAGTACGCTTCTTCGATGTCATCAGTGAACTAAACGCGGCAGGTTGCGTATATTTGGCGAAGGCTATCGGTAATGTGTAGTCCATGTAAAAAGTGCGTGGGTGGGTGAGTTAGGACCTTTTTTGTAAATTAGGTATTCGAGCGCTCCGGTGCTCTATCGGTGTGTTTTACCAACTGTTCAGAATTTAGCCCGCTATCTCGAGATAACTGTAACTGCTACCAAAATCAAAATCACGGCAAATGGGGCAAATAATACAGGTGATATGCGTGCGAAGTTTAATGTGTATGCATAAATTACAGCCTTTCTTAACAACTTTTTCATCCAGTGCTCTAAAGCGTTACACGGCGATTAATCGCTGCTTTTTCCAATGTCCCCAATTTACCATGTTCGTATTTGGCAAAGATTAAGGATATGATATGTGAATGTGTGCAAAAACTTTAACGTTTCTGGACTAATAAAGAGTTTTCAAATAATTATCGCTCAGTCATTCTAGCTATGCTTTTATGTATTATACGAGGTGGCCGTGTTGTTCTTGGTGTAAACTTATGGGTCTCCTTGTTTGCAGTTCGTAGAAATAGGGGGTAGGTTATGGGTTACATGCAGGCGAATTTCGTGGTGTGTGGCCCAATTACGGCGCAGAATTTAGCCCGCTGTCCTGGGACAAGTATGAGCCATCGAGACCAAATTAGGTCAACATGAGGAGAATATATATGGCTGATGTGCATGCAAAGAAGTACGGCTTGGACGAGAAATTCCTTAACGAAGTGCTCGGAAGATTTATACAGGGTGTTTCACTTAACTTGGGCCAAACGTTGAAAATATAGAAATGCTACGTAGCTAGACAGAACAAAGGTAATGTTGTTTGCCGTAGCATGAAGATATTCAGATTATTTTTTGCATTCTGCCTAATATGTTAATTAGTTATAATTAATTAATCAACTTCTCAAATAATATAGTTAGATTAAATGTGTTAATGAGAAAATTGTAGAGTAACATGAGCAGCTACAAATGCAGCTTTCCGTTGCTCAATACGTGCTACATCAAAGGGTTTTTCCAAGCGTGAAAGATGCCCATGAATGCACGCAAAATTCCCACGCGATTGGCCGCTGAGGGCAGTGTGCGTGGATTCGCTGGCTTATTTCACGCTCGGAAAAAAACACTTTTATGTCGCCCGTGTCGAGCAACAGAAAGCTATATCGGGAGTTTTTCATGTTGCTCTACAATTTTCTCATTGACACTTTTCATATAAATATAATAATTGAGAAGTTGAATAATTATTTAAGACTAATTATCTAATTTGCGCCTGAGAGGGTAGCAGTCATCGTAATAAAGCTGAATACAAGGCATAGAATAAATGTAGTACAAGCCTACGCTCCAACCTGTAGTGATGATGATGAAGAAGTATAATAGTTTTATGAAGCTGTTGAATCAGCAATGAGAAAGATGTAAACTCAGTACACACATGGGCGTCTTCAATGCAAAAATGTGGAAAAATCAGGCTGGAGAACAAGCAATTGGGAGCTACGGCATCGATTCTATGAACACTAGAGGAGAGATGTTGGTAGAATTCGCGAAAAGGAATAGGCTACGAATAATGAATACCTTCTTCAAGAAGCTCAATAACAGGAAGTGGACCTGGAAAAGCCCTAATGGAGAAACAAGGAATGAAATAGGTTTCATACTCTCTGCCAATCCGAGCATAGTGCAGGATGTAGAAGTGTTAGGTAGGATAAAGTGCAGTGACCATAGGTTAGTGAGGTCTAGGATTTCTCTCAATTTGAACAGAGAAAGAATAAAATTAGTCAAGAAGAAAGAGGACAACCTAGACGCAGTAAGGGTAAAAGCAGACGAATTCAGGCTGGTGCTCGCAAACAAATATGCAGCTTTAGAACAGGAATATTAAGATAACATTCAGGTAATGAATGAAACCATAACTAGGCTGATTTCAGAAGCAGCATTTCAAGTGGGAGGTAATACACCAAGGCAACCAGTAGGAAACCTCGCGCTAGTAACAAAGGGCCTAATAAAGAAACGACAAAACATATTTCAACAACAATATTTCAACAACCTTTTGTTAGGCTGATGAAATTGTCTTGTTCCGCAACACTGGGGATGAATTGCAACAAATGATTGAAGATCTTCATCGATGAAATGTAAGAGTAGGGTTGAAGATTATTGTGTATAAAACAAAGCCAATGTTCAATAGCCTGGCAAGCGAACAAGAATTCCGGATCGCCACTCAGCCTCTACAGTCTGCACAGGAGTAGGTTATCTAGGATAATTATTCATAGGGGACCCTGATTATGAGAAGGAAATTTACAGAAGAATAAAACTGTGGTTGAGTGCATATAGCAGGCATTACCAAATCCTGACTGGGAGCTTACCCTTGTAGTTGAAATGAAAAGTGTACAAGCATTGCATTCTACCGGTGGTAACATATGGTGCAGAAATTTGGAGGTTAACAAAGAAGCTCGAGAACAAGTTAAGGACCGCTCAAAGAAAGATGGAACGAAAACTGTTAGGCGTTACGTTAAGAGACAGGAAGAGAGCGGTGTGAACCAGAGAACAAATGGGGATAGACGATATTCTAGTTAACATTAAGCGGAAGAAATGGAGCTGGGCAGGCCATGTAATGCGTAGGATGGATAACCGGTGGACCATTAGACTTACTGAATGGGTACTAGGGAAGCGCAGTCAAAGATGTCAGAAAACTAGGCGGGGTGATGAAATTAGAACATTTTCAGGTGCAAGTTGGAATCAGCTAGCGCAAGACAGGGGTAATTGGAGATCGCAGGGAGAGGCCTTCGTCCTGCAGTGGACGTAAAAATAGGATGATGATGATGATGACGACGACTTTAGTGTGCTGTATATTGCTTATGGTGCGAAGGGCGCTGCGGTACGCTAACACATGATACAATTGAGACGCGGGAATTGCGCATGAGGGACCGGTTTTTATAGTTGCTGTATGAAGCATAAAATCGGCCGAAAGAGGATTGGTAGTGCCGCCAGTAAAAACGCAGTAATATCTACGGTGCTTCAGGTTGTATTATAGTAAATTTGCTGTGTAAAAATTGAGAAACGACTCTAATCATTGACTTAGGTGTCTGCTAGTGGCACTGTCACCTCGGCGTTGGTGTACCCTGGTGTATCGTTTGGGTTAACTTTGTGTTTTCCTTGTGTTAACCTTGTGTTATTAAATTGAAGTACGACACAGGAACAGAGAATGCTGGATAATTCTTGATGTAAACGCTGTAAACTACACTACACTACACTAGGCCCCGCGTCCTCGTCGTCTACTTCCATGCCGAACGGAACGGGCGGGAAATCGATCTTGGAGAAGCGAGCGAATGGAACTGGCGGGAAACCGCCACGCACAGAGGAGCAGGCGAGGGAGCGAAGGAGGGTGCGACGGGTAGCCCCCTAGCGGAAGGCGCACAAAGCGTACCTTACGTGCACCTCCGCCGCTCACGTGAGAGCATGTAACGAGCGCCAGCGCGCAGCTGGCGCGCAAGAGCGAGCGACGGAGCAGGTGTGTGCCGGGAGAGCAGAAGCGTGAAAGGAGGGAGTGATGTCACCCCTCCGCTGTGTTAGGCAGGCGTTTACTCTGTGTCAGGTGGTGTGTAGTTTTACTTAGCTTGTTCTTGCTTTAATTAGTAATGAGCGTGTACACCTCATTTAAGTGTGACGTCACTGATGATGTCACTCCTGGTCTTGAAGTTTCACGGGAACCTGTACTGATGCGGTGGGTATATAAAGTACGATTGTGCGCATTGGTGTAGGGCAATTACACTTTACTTAATTGTTTCTGATTATTCCTGACATCTTAATTACCTATTTACTGTACTAAACCTGTGCTCTGATGTCATATCTATCACCAACTATAGAAGAACCACTGTTATCTACCTGTTTTTATTTTTCTATGATTTATTTTTAATTTCGTCCCACCTCTGTGACAAACCGGAAGTCGGTTTGTCACAGTGACACAAAAATGTCACAGTTTCGCCCTAAGGGCGAAGCAATGAATGCGATAGAAACACAGCAATGTCATACGAAGTAACGTGAGCGGCTTTGGTAGCAATATGAATTGTAGTAAACATGAGCTGATTAAGTAAGCAGGTGTGCTGCGGCGTAAGTAGACCGACATGAAGAGAGACTCGATGACCACGAGAAGGCGCGTGTGAAACGGTGGTGTTGATGAGAAGCGCTTCCCGTGGGCAGCGCGTGCGAAGGGACACACCTGTAGCGCTGCACTGCTGATCCGGGCAGCATTGCATGTGTAGCGTGCGTTGGAAAATGTGGCCCGACTATTACTAACTGAATGAACAAGCGTGGTGTGAGCGCACACAAACAAACATGAATAGATCGCACTGAATTACTGCAGACAACGACTGTCAAAACGCTGGCAGCAAGCGCATACGCCGCAGCGGGCGAAGCTACGTGCGGTCTATCGCTTCAACGGAAACTGAGCGGCGAATGCACAGCGCATACAAAGGTCAGAGCCGTGTGGAGATAAGAGACGGTGCGGGCGAGCGACGAGCGCGGTTGTTGGCAAAGTAGAAGTGCGCCCCCTCCCCCCGCTCCCTCCGGCGCTGGCTTCCCGCTTCCTTGCTTGCGCGTGGGAGATTGAGTGCGTTCGCTCTCCGTGATAGCGTGCGTCCCCGCACACTTCCGCTCGGGCATACGGCGGGCGGCGAAGATTTAATCTATACGGAACCTCACGGCGACGGCGACGACAGAAATCCGGTTGAAGTATCCATATAATTGCTATCGCAATAAAAGTGTCACTCGGTTCTCGCGCAACTAAAATATATTTCCGGCGAAACATCTCCCTTTGACCACCCAGGTTGAAACAACATACGGAGTTATATTCAATCACACTGAATCATCTGCGCGAGTAAATCTGAAGAGTATATAGCTATTCATGCCACACTGCTCTCAAGGGGTAAACATAAAAAAATGTCCAGGGATTCATAGGGGATAATATATTCACCGATATTATTATAGCACAGACGGTAACTACAAGACAGAGAATGAATAAACCTTTATTTGAAACAGTGACTTGTCAGTTGAGGTGGAAGGGTCCCTTTTCCAGGAATCCTCTGGCTTGGATCGCCCACCGGGCTCGGGCTACGAGTTCTCGCAGGTCCACCAGGTCCGGCTTGGAGATCGCAGCCTCCCACGTTTCAGTGAGGAGGTTTAGGTCTGTGTGTGATGCGACTGATTGTGTCGCTGTGATGCTTGCTCGGGTGTTCTTGCATTGCAGTAGGAGGTGCGCCAGGGTGACTGGTACGTTGTAGTGTGGACAGGTGTAGCTGTATAGCATCGGTTGGAAATGATGCAGTAAGGTTCCGTTGGTGAACGTATTGCTCGGGAGTCGCTTCTAGTCGGTGCCTTCGTTTCTCGTTAGTTTTGGGTGTGGTGGAGGATATACCTTGCGTCCAAGCCGATAGTGCTGCAGTAGTGCTTGGTTAGTCAGTGGTATTGTTTCGGTTTACTCCGCCGATGTGGGTTGGTGGGAAATGGCTAGAATCTTGTGCGGGGAGGCCCAGTTGACGCTTGCACGGGCCGCGGTGTCTGCCGCTTCATTCCCCTCGAGTCCCTCGTGTCCCGGAACCTACATGATTCAGGTGTAGGGGGGAGGAGTGTCGCCACGTTTCAGTATGTTGATCGATTTGATGGAGATTCTGCCCTTCATATAGTTGCGTGCCGCTGTTTGAGAGTCGGTGAAGACCACTGTGGCATCCTCGCTTGTATGGGCGGCGAGTGCTGCAGCGGCCTCCTCAGCTGTGTCCGCGCGTTTAGCGAGAATTGACGCCAACGCCAGTGTCGTCCCCCTGTAGTCTGTGACACTGATGGCGAAGACGTTTCGGCTCGGATACTTGGCTGCGTTCACGTAGCGCGCCTGCGGGTCGTTACGGTGCTTGTGTGTAATGGTGTTTATCCTGGCGAGCCGTCTGCCTCGATGGTGTTCTTGATGCATGTTCCGAGGGATCCGATGAACTTGAAGACATTCTCGGAGCTTCTACGTGATCTTGTCCTTACGTTCGCCATCCAGTCGCGTATCCTGTGCGTCTGAGGGCTGCTCGGCCTGTGGTTGTGAGCTTGAATATTTCGATCTGGTTGATGAGGTGTGCTTAAACGAGTTCTTCCCAGCAGTTGTGAACTCCCATGCGAAGAAATCGGTCAGTGGAGGTGGTTGTCGGAATAGTCCTAGGGCGAGCTTCATGGCCTTTCGTATTAGGAGGTTTAGCTTTTGTTTCTCCGCTGTCTTCAGGTTGAGGTAAGGAGTTCCGTATGTAATACGGCTGTAAAGGATGGCTTGTACCATTCGCAAGCTGTCTTGCTCTTTGGGGCTATTGCGGCGATTGGCCACCTGTCGTATGAGATAAGTAAGCTGTACCACGGTGTTCTGTAGCCTGGGGAGTGTAGCGGAGCCGGACCCATCCTTGTGTATATGGAGTCCGAGGATTCGAACCGAGTATATCTTTGGTATTAGGACTCCCTGAATAAGGACGTGCGGGTCCGGTGCGTCATGGCTTGGGGGGCCTGCCCGGGGTGCGTGCCCAGAGCTCGGATTTATCCGGGGCACAGTGGAGGCCGCAGGTGTTGAGGTACCGTTCGATGATGTTGAACGCCTCCTGAAGATGGTCCTCCTGTTCGCCTGTGCTCGCGCCTCTCGTCCACAGTGTGATATCATCTGCATATAGATCGTGGCATATCCCTGGGACGGTGTCTAGGAGGCGGGGAAGTTTGAGGAGGGCCACGTTGAAGAGGAGTGGCGAGACTACCGAACATTGAGGCGTACCACTGTTAGGTAGGTGAAATGTCTTGCTCCGGAGGATGGTAATCCCCACCGTGGCAGTACGGTTGGAGAGGAAAACGCGCATGCAGGCGTATGTTTTGGCGCCACAGCCTATATCTTCTATAGGTTTGGCTTCATGACTCACGTTATTGAAGGTGCCCTTTACGTCTAGAGCTAGAGAATGTATGTCTTGCTGTGTTTGCTCGAATGGTCCAAGAATATCTTCCTTTAGCTGGCAGAGGACGTCCTGTGTGGAGAGAATCTGGCAGAAGTCGAACATGGTGTGCGGATAGCGATCATTTTCCTCGAGATGTGTGGTGATCCGCTCGTTGACCATGTGTTCAGTTTCCCGGCGCAGGACGTAAGGGAGAGGGTGGGAGATTTGCGATGGAGATGTGTTTGTTTGGCTTGGGTATCATGGTCACCTCCGAGTCCTTCCAGGCTGTTGGTAACTCGCCCTTAATCCAGCAGTCGTTATGGTACCGAAGGAGAGCCGTCAACGCCCGAGGGAGTAGCTGTCGAAGGTGCTTGTGGGTGACTATGTCTTTGCCCGGGCTCGCATTGCGTGTTAGCCTAGCGAGGGCCGCCTGTAACTCTGCCTGTGTGAAAGGCCGATCTAATTCTTCGTTCGGCGCTCCTTGGTACTCTCTGGGGGTGGAAAGGTTGGTGGCAGTGGTTTGCGCATTCGCTGAGCCGTGTAGCTTCGTCTGAAGTTCTTGGAATCGCTGATCCTCTGTGCCGCCATAGTTGTGGATGAGTCGGTGAATTGTATGTCTTTGTTTGGTTTTGGTGGGGGTGTCGTCGACGAGGGCTCGAAGTATATGCCAAGTCTTGTTTGTACTGAGGGTCCCTTGAAGTTGGTCGCAGAACGACCGTCAGTCCTGGCTTGCTAACTGTGCAGCTTAGTCCTGTGCCTGCGTGGTTAATGGGGCAATTCGGTGCTGGAGCTTGCGGTTGACCTTTTGCCGTCGCCATCGTTTGAGGAGCGATCGCCGAGCCTCCCATAAGTGCAGTAGGTGATTATCGACCGCCGGATTGTCCTCGTCCAGTTAAATCGTCCTGGTGTGGCCGTCAGCCACACCTACGATACCGTTTAGCCAAGCTTCAATGTCTTCGATGTCCGAAACGTTTTTAAGCTCATTCTATATACGCGTTCCAGTCAGTGAGTCGCGCCTTTCCTGTTTTAGGCGCGTGGTGAGATTGTTCAACCTCGATTTGAATTATGTGGTGAGCGCTCCCTAGCATGTCCGGGAGTCAGGTCCACGTGGCCTTTCACACGTCTCGGGTGAACGTGAGATCAGGATTGATGTCCCTCGATAAGCTGTTGCCCACTTAGGTGGGTTGGAGCAGGTCATTCTATAGCGCAAGACAGTGCTGATGTGCGGCGTCGTGAACCCGTGCCCCTTTCTTGGCGGTATTGGAGTAGCCCCAGGCTGCGTTTGGGGCGTTAAAGTCCCCTACTACAAGAGAAAGAAAAAGAAATTAAACGGGAAAGGCGAGAAGTTAACCGGAAGAGAAGCCTGTGGTTTACTACCTTACGCTCTAGGAAGGGTAAGGGGGGAAATAAAGACGGAAAGAGTAGCGGACAAAATAGCAATTGAGTTTTTGAAAACATAAAAAATGAAAGGAAAAAGCGGAAACAGCAATGTATCATATTTCAACTGTAAAAAAATGGCAAAAGAAAACAATGCGTTATGTTGAATAACTGTTTTTGTTTTAAAGCACTCTTCCATAAGGTCTCAAAATTTTCAGAATAGACTATAGACTATGAGCGACTATGACGCGGCCATCATTTTTTTTTACACCCTTCTACAGCGTACAATGAACCTTCACCCCGCATCATTCCCCGGTTTTGCTTACGAAAGAAGAGGGGGTGGGTCGGGGAGGGGGAAGCGCATTGGCGCAACGCTTGAAGAATGCTAAGCCTGATGTTGAAACAACGCTATTCTTGGCCCCTCTAGACATGAGCCGTATTCATTATTACGCATGAAACAGTATGCCTCCAATTCCCCCCCCCCCTCCCTTTCTTTTCTTTATGTTTCAATGTCGCAGGTGGTGTATAGGCCCTATCAGTTGGAGAATTTGCAGGAGCCTATTAATTTAGGACCGTCACTCTATAGGCCACAGCTTGCGTCGCTGTATGCCGTGTCAAATGGCAACGCCAGCGGTATTCCGACAATGCGAGGTCGGACATGTTAGCGACGATGGCCGGACATTGATGGACTGTTCGCATGAACGAAATGCTTTGTGGATTCGGAACCTGAATGACGATCTATTTTTTTTCTTATATTAATATGACGGCAAATATCGGTGACGTCGAAGCCGTATAATGGTGGCTGGTTCTTTTGACTTACCAGGGATATTTAGTCCACTCAATAAATAAATCAGTCATTCAATCGATCGGTCTATCAATGAATCAATCATTCCTTCAATCAATCAATACTTTATTTAATGTGCCTAGGAACAACACTGACATTTGCGTGCTGGTGCACAGAAAAACAAAAAAGGTAAAAATGTAAAATACCTACGACTACACGTTATGGAATAAAAAAAAATTCATTGATAAAAAAAATAACTGGAGAAACAGATACACACTGAACAAAACTATGCCGATGACATACAGCTGAGAGACGGAGAACATGCACGGAAGGAGAGTGAAACTATGAGAAGTCAGGAGAGGAGCGGAGCTAGAAATAAGGCTCAAGAGAAAGTGCGGAGCTTGGATCAGAAAGAAGACAACACGTTTTGAAAGATATCAAGATGGAGAAAATGACAGTTGTAAGGAGTTTGCATTCTGTGGAAGGGCGAGTGTCTGCTCAAAAAGGCAGGGACGTAGAAAAGCCTATGTTTCGTGGTAGTGTGCTGTGGAGCCCACAGTGGAATAGAAGCTAGTATATCTGAAGATGCAATATTGCCATGACTGATTTTGTATACAAAGAGGGCGGTGGTATGACTACGTAATTCAATAACAACAACAACAACAACAATTAAAACACAACCCGCCGTGGTTGCTTAGTGGTTATGGTGTTGGGCTGCTGAGCACGAGGTCGCGGGATCGAATCCCGGCCGCGGCGGCCGCATTTCGATGAAGGCGAAATGCAAAAACGCCCGTGCGCTTACGTTGTAGTGCACGTTAAAGAACCACAGGTGGTACAAAATTTCGGAGTCCCCCACTACGGCGTGCCTCATAACCAGATCGTGGTTTTGGTACGTAAAACCCCATAATTTATTTTTTTTTACAAATAAAACAGGACGAAGAAGAAAAACCGTCAAATGTGACGGCCAATTAATGTAAGCGAATATCCGAATGCTTCCAGAAAGCTATTCGTTTTATTAGAGGAATAATGCGCTTGAAGAAGCATATTTGTTGCATGAGGATATTTAGGCAACATTTGTTGTTTCATTGCGTAATTTCTGAGAGAACAGAGTCATAAACCAGCCCATCTGTAGCGGTAGTATAGGTGGCTATGCATATAAGCCGATTCGTCCGTGTGTTGTCTTCTGCAGCGCAAGCGCCACACTGGAAGGCGACTGCTATCCTACTCTCCCGCGGCCATCACAGTGGCGGGAGAAGGATGAGGGCTGTGTTTCTCCGAGAGCCTCACTCAGCACAGCACCTAAACCTTCAGACACCCCAAAGCCCTCGCGTGGCCGCACGTGCGGCTCAAAGAGCTATAACTATCTGTTGGTGTTCGGCCCCGAAACTCGGTTACGTGAAAAGCACGCGCCTTTGGATCGGCAGCGCCTTTGTATCGATGTTGAACGTCCTGCCATCACCGACCACAACGAAAACAGGTGAATAAGCCAAAGAAAGCCATTCGCTTTAAAATAATCATCATACACGTCATCTCACGCATACAAACCTTTCGTGGAACCTCGTGGCGACTACTACTAATTTTATCGCTCAGAATATCAGTTCATAAAGAGGAAAAAAAAACGTTAATGCGGCGTAATGGACTAATCTTACTCTCTTGATAAACAACGCAAAAGGGATGAAACACACGAGACGACGTACACAGGACAGGCACTTACTGACATTTGACTTTTTTTTTCGGGAAAACCAGCGCCTAATTACAAAAAGGTCAACCTGCGCGCCCATACATCCAATCAATTCATTCAACGCAATTGAAAAAAAATATATTTCGCAATCAAACAAAGAAATAGAAGGGACTGTGATGCAACTATCAGACATTTTGGTGATGTGGAACGCTTTCACGAATTCCCGTAGTACCAACGTTAACCAACTCGCCCCGTTGTACACTTTGCTGCACTGCACTAATCTTGCACGGAAATTCAGAATGAGAACACCACCGACTGAAGTCAATGTCCCGAGAGTATAGGCTTGCTACTACACCCATATGCACGCACTACGTACGATAAACCGCAGGCGCACCTATAATACAATCCGCAATCAGAAGCCCTTTGAGGGAACTCGCGACGCCGTCAGGCCACAACAGGCGGCCGAGTATAGTCTTCGGCTCAGTCTCTCTGAGTGGAGCGCATCGCTGCGCGTCGGACAACTAAGTGGCGTAGCCAGTGTAGCGGATAGCGTAAAAAAGGCATCGTTAATGGCCTTGCAGTTGCAAAATGAACTCATTCTGCTCCCCTATCTGACCGCTAGCTATTGTGTTTCGGGGCTCGCTATTGAAGCGAAGTTTTTTTGTTTTTTTTCCACTTTGCGGGTGCCGGATGCTGCCATCTTGCCGATCATATAACATCGGCATGTGTCCAAATAGACAACTTGGGATCACTTGGAATGTGAACTGGGCACGTGGCACAGGGTATGTGAACATTCTTGGCCAATCATGTGCCACTGCGTAGGTACCCGTATATACAAGCAGATCAAGATGCAAGAAATGAAGAAGCCGGCTACAGAAGCCACGATGTGGGGAGGAAGAAGCAGCGTAAATAAAATTGGAAAAGAGCGTGCATCGGTCGAGGAACGTTGAGCTACATGGAAGTGAAGATGGCGAAGTGAAGCGAAGACATTTCAATAAACATTGAAGACCGCTACGATCGCTTATAATGGATTACCATCTATGCGTGGAATTCGCCGATTGTTCCTTCAAAACCCACCGCATCAAGACCAGCTGTCGTACCCCACGTGTTTAGACAGTTTAAAGGGTCCATATTCTTAAAGCAGCCCTTACGTGCGAACATTTTCCTAGTTGGTCCTCTCACCATTACCAGCATTGGCAAAAATGCCAACTGGACTGTGCCACAGAGTTTACGCATCACTACCACGCCTGTAAAACTACTAGCATATTCAATGCTGTATAGTTTTTCGACCCAAACTGGCATAATGCACACGCTTTTGGGGACAGTTGCTAGTTTAACCTTGCAGAAGCTGTGAAATCTACGCATAATAGCTCAGCAAAATGCATTCACTCGGAGTATTCTTGGCACGCTAGCGTCACTGCTGCCACCATTGAATCTTTTAATAGTTAATCTTTGCTGTAAAATCGCAAGATCAGGTCTTTTTCACAAGATCTGGCCCTCGTTGCTTAATCGGACTGTCATCATGCCTGCGCAGCGCACTTCGTCCCGTAATAGCCACGGTAAAGCTGTTTATCTCACGCCAGCCCCTTCGACTGTATGCCTAACCCTAGCCTTGTTCCAGCAGCGATAGCCTGGAATGACCTTCCTGCTGACACAGTGCACCACTCGTCGCTCATGCTTCAAGACTTCTATCAAAAAAACACCACCCCAATAAATGCCCACCATTCATGTGATTCCTTAATTAGGGCATTTGAGAAGCTAATAAATAAACAAATAAATGAATAAACAAATAAATACATAAAATTCGAAAGGGGACCGTATTCACAAAAATCAAGCAAGGTTGTTTCTCCATTGTTTGGCGTTCGGACTATAGCCATTCATAACAGTGGCGGGTACGATAGCGAGACAGCCGGCGATGGAAAAACGGGCGACACCTACGTAACAGGATATACGTCTGTCATCACCATCGGCCGGCGCCTGTGCTATGAATGGCTCTACTGTATCAACTGCGTCGTGAATACGGGTGCAGGAAGTGTTTGCCAAACGGCGTGATTGAATTTGGATCCGCATTCACGAAGCAGTTCGCACACTAGAACGGTTCATGTAAAGAAGGGCGCCGGCCAATGGTGATCGCAACGATAACATTAGTAAACGCATACGACCAATGAGAAAGCGTTCGTATGAGCTTTGTGTATCAGGCCTTTGATTGTTTCAGTGACCAAATATTGCGCCAGATGCTATTTGAAGAACCTTCTTCTTTGGAAAGCACACTTGGTGCACCCCCGAAACCTCCTCCCCCTGTGTCGGTGCGCCACTGATGTAAAACCTATGTTTTTGCAACGATATGAATGTTTCACCTTCATACTAAAATCACTGAATACGTTGCCGTCTGATACCAACAAGTATGTGTGCTTTAGCAACATCTAAGAACCAACTATAATTATAAATGCATTGCGCCAGGATTCATTCTTTGATTATGAAGAACGGACACGGGTCCCTGTAATGTAAAACTATTCGAATTTGTTTTTATACCATTCTCCTGACGTCAAATTTGGGTAACCACTGACTTAAGCGTGACCCGATGCTTACGTCAGTGTTCAAACACACTGAGCATTGTTCAAACACACGGTTCTGACAACACTGAACGTCGTATGAACCGCCCACTCAAACGCTTTCCTCGTTTATAGGAGGTCACTTTTCTTTGATTTCAAAGCGAATAACGCTGCCTACTTTGACAGGTTTTTCTTATCGAATTGGCTCACAAGAGGCGAGGAGCACGCAGAAATGGAGAGGGCTTCGGTGGGCCCGAGCCAGCGGAGTGAAAGTATAAAGCCGGCTGAAGAGGGTGGAGCCGGCCTATATATGGGATTAGACCGCTTCCCCTTGCTTAGCTGGCGGTGACAGGTCGAAAATGCTGGCAGCGTGCAACGGTTGACTACAAATGTCGCTAAAACGAATTCTCAGCGAAGCTACGTTGGCAGAGCCATCTCTTATACGTGCCGAAACGGCTCGACAGCGTTATACTATACCACGTAAAAACATTTATTACACGCAAATAAATCCGTTCCCCCCGAAGCTCCGAGTAGCCAGTGCCAGAGCGATCGGTAGGCTCCGGCTATTGTTTAAAAATATTTAATTTGTTCGGCATATTAAGCATCTTTAATACGTACACGTCACTTTGACGCGGTGAGTTTTCGCGGTTTCTTGACGTCGCGTGACGGAAATGCAAAATGGGCACAGCACGGCAACTTTTGACCAATAGCGCAGGGTTAATGACGAAGCAGGTGTAGAATGGGAAGTAATTATTTTTCTTGTGTCTGTTCTAATCATGCATAATCAGTTCGCACACGTGGTACCAGATGAGGAGTTTTCACTGTTTTCGTGACATCGCGTGACAGATAGGCAAATCGGACGTAGCCCGAAACTTTTTTGACCGGTTGTGGAGGGCTGATTGCAGATGATGTAAAAGAAACAACTTGGAATAGCTTCGCGTTATAGCGTCAATGTTCTCACCAAAACTACTTTGTAGAATAAAATGCCATGTTTATAAGCCGGCTTGTTCGCGCTAGAATTTGACCGCGAGCAATTTTTCGCGCAGATGTTTTCCATTCCCAGTTGTAGCACTGTGTATTTAGGGGATGCGCAGTGGGCGAGCAACGTGGTGCTGGCCTCACGGGAAGAAAGAAGCCAGGACAAGGCTGTGAGAGTGTGTGAACTGAACTCGAACGAGTTCGCATTGAATAAGTATTTTCCAATAAAACAACAATGTCGCGAGTTTTCATGAAAAAGAAGGACTAATATAATTTCTTCAACGTTCCTGCATAAAGCAGCTGCAGATATATAGCAAATTGTTCATAATGACGTTGACGTCAGGCGGCTGTTGTAAATAAATTTTGTTAGCACTTCTTTGGCTGCCCTCCACGTGTTTTTACCGCGAGGAAAAGACGGTTGCCGAAACTACGGGAGGCAGCTAATGTGCGAGGTTCGCGCTCCGCGGAGAAAACGCACATTATAGCCCCGTTCGGCGCTTCACTATGCGCAGACACTGCATATAGCAGGCCCCTACAGCCTACGTAGTAGCAGTATAGAAGAGCGATAGGGAAATAAGGAAAGGCCGGAGGGAGGTTAATTAGATTTTGTCCACTTTGCTGCTCTAAACGTGGAAAGGGGATGGGGGAGTAAAATAGGAAGAGAGAAAGACAAGACATGAGTGAATCCAGATCATTCACAGACACTATGCGAGGTGCAGTGTATCTATACAGTCGGGCCCTCAAGTCTGCCGCCTTACGTCGAGAATGTTGTATTACAATTTTACAAAACTTAAGTCAAACCTACAGTAAATTTATGTTTTTCTTCTTTCTTTATTCTTTTGACATAATAAAAGATATTGGCGCACAAATACGGGGTCGGCTACTCCTTGGCTCTTGAACAGCTGGTACAGTTACATATAACGTTTTGTGTATTTTTGCATATAGTTTTGTAGCAGAAATAGCACAAGACAGTTATAGCAACACCAACGACGTTACACATAGCAGTCAAAACAACACCATGGCATTACAAAAGTAACTGTCAAAGCAACAATGCGAACAAAAATACCTCATAGCACAACAACTCCTCCGCATGTACAAGATTATTTACAAATATGCATTTCACAAAGACTGCGCTCCTGAAGCTATGACCGCTCCCCTTTTTATAAAAATCACCAGCCCTTTCCCTGTCCAGAAAATGGGGCTAAGCGAAGCTTGTGGCCAGACGACGCTATCGCAGGCGTTGCACTTCGTTTGCCCTAAACTCAGGGTCGGCGGCTCTTCGCTGACGTTTGGCCTGAACATCGCGCTCCCGCAACTCGGAGTACGCGACTCTTCGCTGACGTTTCGCCTGGGCTTCGGAAGCCCTCACGCTAGAATCGGACGACAAGCTTCGCTTACCCCCATTTTCTCGACATGGGAAAGGCTGGTGATTTTGTTCCCGAGCCCACAGGGGTACGTGCCATTGAGCTTGGACCCTTTCTGCACTATCACCAGGATCGGCCCACATGACAGGTTTATGTGCTATTGAGCTTGGACTCTTTCTGCACCATCACCAGGATGGGCCCACTTTTTAGCGTGACACCACCATCACCACCGCCACCACCGCCACCACCGCCGACACTTGTAGGCAATACAAACTTGGCTTGAAAACAAACAGCTTTTCTAAATAATTTGATTCGCAAAAAATCCCACTTCTCCGCCACTCAGCACCATAGGGCCGAGGATTTCTCCAAATAACAAGGGGCTTGTCATGTGTGCTGCTCTAACATGAACCATCAGTTAAAGCAAATCAACAAAACGAGTATTCTCTGAGCTACCCCTATTGGGTCCCTCTATTCGGTTCTCCTTTCCATTGGCTCCTCCTTACGTTATTGTTTCACAAGGACAATGACAACAACCACAACAACAGCCGCAGCGGCAACAACACACACACACACACACACACACACACACACACACACACACACACACACACACACACACACACACACACACACACACACACACACACACACACACACACACACACACACACACACACACACACACACACACACACACACACACACACACACACACACACACACACACACACACACACACACACACACACACGCACGCACGCACGCACACACACACACACACACACACACACACACACACACACACACACACACACACCAAAAATAGCAACAACAACATACTCAGATATATACGAGTCAGTAAAAGTAGCATTTCCTTTCCATTTCTGGCATCGGTACCATACTCGGGTTCGTGTACTCAGTCACATGGCGCACTCGAAGTCATCTCGTCTCATTATCTGCATATGGGCGTCTCGTTGCCCTATGTGACAAAGGCAGTCTTCAACTATAGGCAACGCGGTCCCCATCTACCCGTTAGACTCCGCAGGACCACTGGCGGTGAGCGTCCTTGTATCTATATACGTCGCGGGCCCAAGACGCCGCGGGGCGACGACAACAATTAAGGCACTTGATCCCGCGAAGTGCTGCAACTGTGTAGCACTTCGCGGGTGGCTTATAATCATTAATGATTTAACTGGCAGCTCTATACTACTGTCGACCTTACGAAAACATCTGCAAAAACCAGACAAATCCAAGTATTAGTCTGTGCCATTCAATTCACCTTTATTTATGTACCTGCTCGACAGTGGCATATTCGCAAAAATGTCGACCGTCAGCAGCAGCAGATGTTTTGGTGGCAAAACCCTAAGGCTTCGTTGGTCTCTTTTCGGCGAACGTGGGGGTCTTATTCTCACCAATTCGATAATTGCTTTATTTATTTAAGCAAGCTCTTATTTTTTTGTCTCCATAGAAGTGCATCTCAAGAACACACAGTGACCTTGTCAAATCAAGTACCAAACACCTGTTTTAGACCCAGCTGATCAACAATATTTTTGACCCACGGTATCTTGCTTAGCTGTCAGTGAAAACCTTTAATATTTATTTCGCATGTATTTGATCAATATAAAGAAGAAATAAAGCAATAAAACATTCTAGGCGAAGTCTTTTTATCTTGCCGGTTAAAGGCTCAGTGTAGCGACAATTACGGCTCGACGGCAGGGGTTTCCGTCAGTATTGCAGTTTCCAAAATATGTCCGGAACATTTCAATAATGTTTGTGCGTACTTCCTTACATTTATGCATTTCAAATGTCTCCTACTTTCTTGGCTAGTGAATGTATAGAATTTTTTTGTCCCCGTATAGAATACGAAGACGCTGTGCAAAGAAGAAAGTAAGTTTGTCTCAAAGGAAGACTGAAATATTTGTGCACACTACATCACCTCTCTCTTTTCAACCAACCACACTCTCAAAATTAAACACGTCCCTCCCAACCTTATTCTCTCTAAAAGAAAGGAAAGAAATTTCTCGTATAGCTACTGTGTCAACCGGTGTGCGGTCATCACAGTTGAGTGCAGGGCCATGTGCCAGCGAGACGTTCTGTATTTCCGTTTGTGAGTCCGTGTCACCTTCACGGGGTAGCTGATTTTGAAATGGCTAGTGCTATTGGGGACAACAATGTTACAGCTTTCTTGAGCGCTTCGCTTTTCGGAAATTCGTGTTTGCTTTCTATGGCCCGCGTTGGGTGGCCCGCAGCGACCACGGATTCGCCTTTCGAGTGCTAGTGGAGTACACAACAAAATGCATAAAACAGCAGCAGCACCTCCAACGACATTGTGCGACATCCATTCCCTGTGAAGATAGGCAAAATGAGCCTTTTTTCTTTCTTTTTTTTTTTTTGAAACTTCGCTTCTCGAACGAGATCTATACTGATGTCATGAAAAAAAAAAAAAAAAAAACTGGTAAACTCGCAGACAGATGCTGGGTTTTCCTAGTCGCACTCCAGCTCCGCCAAAACACCATTACCCAGCCATTGGCACAGGCAAAAAAGAAAGTATATTCGAGAAAGTTCCGACTACAGGGTGGCGCTTATCTGGTAGGCCGGGGCACGACGACGGCGTCGCGACTGTGGCGCATTCGGCTCGCAAAGCCACTTGGGTGTGAAGGGGGGGGGGGGGGGGGGGGGGGGGGAGGGGAGAAGGGCAGTGCTCCTGGTCAACCCGGTCGCCGGCCCCTCTTTGCCCTTCCTGTGTATACGACCGGCTCACGTTTGATATCGGCTGTGCGTGAAGAATAATGATTAAAGAAAAATGGCGGAATGCTGCTGACCACACTCCGGAGCGACTGCGGTGCGAGTCACGTACGGGCTGCGTAGAAAAGCGCTAACGATTCCACTGGGAGTGTCCTCGTAGCGATCGGCCGAACTTTTCTCCGCTACACGCAGCGTACGCTGGCGATGAGGGCAAGCGCCCGGGAGAAAGGTGAAAGCACGGAGGGAGAACTGACCGTGGCTCAGAAGCGCCACCGATCTCTTATAGACGAGAATGGCGATCTTGATTGATCGACGTTCGCGATCCACGGCCATCGTGCGCTGCCCGCGGCCACGTTCCTCCCTTTCGAGCGTTTCGTTTCCACTGCATGCGCGAATGGTGCCCGAGCATATAAACCGAGCACACTTCAGCACCTGCAAACAGATACAGAAAAAAAAAAAAATTAATGCAACGAGAGCGTGCGTTGCCCCAGCGTTAAGCAGCCGCTGACTGATTCCTTGTGACGCGTTCTTGCGCTTCCTAATGGATTTCTCTTCTCGTAAGGAAGAAAACCCCGCTAGGAGTGTGGAAATATTCGCTACTGGCGATCGCCCACGGGCGCGCTTAGGGGCTTTATGATGTCCGCTGAAAAAGCCCGGGAGAATTTCGACGCGCATCGACGGCTTCGCGCGAGCGGATTTGTCGAGCCTTGGACAATATATCTCATTCGGCGCACACCGTTTATATTGCTTATCGACAGCGCCCGTTTGAATGACGCCTATTAAAGAAAAAATTATTAATACAACCTACATAGCAACAAGAAATCTGGTGAGATAGCACGTGTACATAAGGTTGCGAATTTAGTTCCACATGAATGCGTATAAATCGGTAACATTTTCACGCGATTTAAAGCGTTTATTGGAAGTTCATACGCGCTTACTTGTATATATATTTAATGTCGACATTCTGCCGTTTGTCATCCTATGCAGCGCTGATTTCAGAATTTATTTTTATTAGTATTACGAATCATACATTGCATATATTAGCTGCTTGCGTATACACCGCATAACAAAAAAAAACTGAAAAAAAAAACCCAGTAATATCACATGAAGAGACCGCGCGGTTGCAGTGACTCTTGGATTCGCCTAAATAAATTACTGCAAGCGGGGAATATGAGCCCTCCGCATCTGGGTTCGTTTGGAGATGCAGCAATACAGCAAATCGGGTGAGTTGCTTCCGTTCATAAGGGATGTGCGAGCGCTCGTATGGTACCTGTCCCTGTTCACGCTCTGTACATTCCTTATTTTGAGAGATTCGCTACAACAACATGGCAGGACCCCTCCTTACAGTTTAGGCCCGCACAACGATTTCAAACTGGCCGCGGAACAATTGCTGACAGTACTTTACTGCGGTTACAGAGAGAGGTATATATATAGAGCGAGAGTGGAAAGGCAGGGAGGTTAACCAGAAGCGAGTTTTCGGTTTGCTACCCTACACTGGGGTGGGGGATATAGGGGTTAGAAATAGGTGCAAAGAGAGAGAGAGAGAGCGAAAAAAAACTGGCATAGGTAACAGAAAAGGCGTTCCCATCATAGACGTTCACACAGGCCAGTGGTGGTTCGTCATTAATGAAGCGTAGTGCGACTCTAAGCGCTGCGACTTCTGCTGCCGTCGACGTTGTCAAGTGAGATGTTTTCATCTTGATAGTGGTGGCTTTTTCTGGAATGACGATAGCTGCGGTAGAGCTGTTCTGCAGGACGGAGCCATCGGTGTATATGTGGGTGTAATTCCGATACTTTTCATATAATAGGGGTAAGTTAAGCTGTGTAAGAGCCGGCGATGACATATCTACTTTTTCCGGACGCCAGGTACTGTCAGGTTGATCGTTGGCTGAATGAGGCACCAAGGAGGAGTGGAAGGTCTCGCGGCAGGCGTGAAGCAAGATGGTATAGCCTCACGATGTGCGGATACCGTTCGGCAGAACGAGGCGTGCGGTCTCTCCACAGGTAGAGAGGCTAGATGGTGGCAAGGTGTCCGTGCAAGGTGCCTTACGTGCACTCTTAGTGCTTCAACGGCGATGTGGGTCTTGATGAGGTGGTCTCCGGCGATTGCAATAGTTGCCGCTGTTGACGCACTTCGAAGAAGACCGAGCCAAATCCGGAGCGCCTGGGCCTGCACACTTTGTATAGTACGTAGGCTTGTTGTACTTGCGTTAGTCAATGCTGGCAAGCTGTACCGCAAGAAGCCGAGAAAAAGTACTCTATATAATCGAAGCATAGCGCTTGTCAACATTCCCCAGGTCTTTCCAGCGCAGAACTTCAAAAGGTGACAGATGCCTGTCAACCGCTTTTTTTATGTACAATGCATGGAGACTCCATGAGATGTCTCTGTCAATTATGACACCCAAGAATGTGTATGACCGTACAGATGGTATCATCTGCCCATTGATTAATACACTGTAGTGTGTCATAGGCTTACGCATAAATGTCACAAGTGCACATTCATCAGATGAAATCCCCAGGCCTTGATTTCGGAGGTAGTGTGTAGTCTGAGTGGCAGCTTTTTGAAGCCTGGCGCGCAGCTGTAAGCGTGTCACTCCGGACGCCCAAACGCATATGTCGTCCGCGTACATTGAAAATTTAACTGTGCTTGGAAGGTGATCAAAGAGACGAATTAGCGTAAGGTTCAGCAACGACGGGCTCAGTACGCCACCCTGGGGGACGCCAGAGTAGGTGTAATATAAAGAAGTGCGGTTACAAGGAACATATATTCCGAATAGGTTTTTTTTTTTTTTCCTGGATCCGCTCTCGTTTGAATTTATGCGGAGGTACAGTTCTCGTACGTAGTTTCACAAAGTGGACTGTGATACCTCACACGCACTTTACGTGTCCCTCCCCCAATTTCCGTCACGAAAATGACGGAAATATTTAATCATGTAATCAGGCCGCAAATTTATTTGCCGATTTATGCATTCGCTCTCCGATGGAGCTTCGAGATGAATGGTCTCCATTCCGCAATTGTCATATGTAACGCCTGGGACTTCGAAGTGTCACCCATCGCCCTTTCCTAGCCTGTCTAAATACAACCATGATTGGAGCCAAATTTGACGATGTTTCTGTTTGTTATTCTCTTTACCTTTTGCTAATAGTTGCACTGCCATTAGTAATTAATAACGACAAGAGCATTTTTTTTTTTGTTGCGGCCACGCAATGCTGTTCGAAAATATGAATGATTTTAGGGCCACAATTGAAAAAAATAGACAGAAGAAAAAAAAGATTAAAGTGGTTGATATTTCTTCTTGCTAGCCTTTTTTTATTTTTATTATCTTCTTTTTGCAGTTCTGGCACTAAAAACAATGCCTAAAGATCAAAAACAACTTGCACTGTCAAGACATACTTCTTTGTTCGAAAAGAGAAAATTGGTTTGGCACTTCCGCTTGTGGATGAAAGAGAATATACCTACGTCAGATTTCCTTTAGTTCAGAGTAAGCATATAACACATCGTGTAGCTGAAAAGTCTTCCATACTCAAGGGACGTTGATTTCATTAGCGAACAGCAGTTATTAATGAAGGAAGGAAATTACTGCAATCGTCCCACTCTTTTAGCAACCGTCGCCAGCATTCGGCTCATTTTCATTCAAACACCGACGCGTTTACGGCTGTCAGACTTCGCCGCCAATCGATTGTGGCGCGCTGCCGCTAGACGAGACACGGTGGCGCTAATTAACTTTTCTTCGGCGCGGGGCTCGTTAAATGCGTTGGTAAACGTAAGTACGTCCTGCGCGCGTTGAGTCGCCTCAATTTCCAGGAACTCAAGGATGCGCTCAGGCTGTCGTCAAGGGTGGAATGAGTAAGGTGGAAAGAGTATTATTAATGCGAAAGCGTCAAATGGCTCATTGAGCGAAAAAGCCAGCGTCTATCGTCTGGAGCAGCGAAACGGCTCCTGAATTCCGATTGGCCGCGGCGCCACATCACGAGTGCACCTCGAAGGAGTTCCCATTCACTGCGTACATGTCGTATCGAGTGCGCGTCGACAGAGCAGAGCGTGCAAAAGGGAACATCTGCTGCGTGCGCCTGCCGAGCAGCGCATCACACTACAGAGCCATCAATTAATTAAGCCAGAAGGCTCCGTAAAAGGAAGTCAGCCAGAAGACTCTCGTGAAGTCTGTGTCTTAAATGTTGAAAAAGGCGCTGAATAATGAAGAAGGCTTGACAGGCTTGATAGGTTATGAATGGTTAGCTTAGAGCACCGAAAGATGACTCCATTAACGTGGAACGCGAGCAATTTATTTTATCGCCACATGGAGAGCAGCAAAAAGTCGCTGCCGATGTTCTTCATGTTGAATACTTTTAATAAGAGTGATTGACCGACTAACCTATAGGGCGTCTAGATGAAATGAGGCTAGTTGGTTCGAACGTGGCTGCAGTTGCCATGCAGATCCTGCCGTAAAAGTAAACTAATAGGCTTGAAAATCAATGACGACACAAGCCTTTTATTGCGCTCTCGGAAGTTTCAGGCGCACTTGAGGAAAAGGAACGTTATGGATTGAAGTACGACGAGGAAATGTGGCAACACACGCACGCGCGCGCGCACACACACACACACACACACACACACACACACACACACACACACACACACACACACACACACACACACCACACACGCACACACGCACGCACGCACGCACACACACACACACACACACACGCGCGCGCGCGCGCGCTCGCACACGCACGCACGCACGCACTCACACACACACACACACACACACACACACACACACACACACCCTCACGCATGCACGCACGCTCGCACACGCACACACAGAGACTCAGCAGGCTCGAGTCAATGACTGCGCTAAGCAGCTCCACTGCAATGTGCCCCTTCCCATGACTTGGTAACCACAGTCACACAACCAAACGAATGTTTACATAAGCAATGCTCAATATTGGTCCTCACTTTACGCCACTGTGCAATGTTGCCCCTTTGTGCCCCTGGCAACTGTCAAATTCATCCGTAGATTTTTTTTTTCGGAGGCTTTGAAAGGGATGTCACAAGAAGTCATGGTATTTATTTATTTATTTATTTATTTATTTATTTATTTATTTATTTATTTATTTATTTATTTATTTATTTATTTATTTATTTATTTATTTATTTATTTATTTATTTTGGCTACAGCCATAATATAGGGTTATAGCATGAGCGCCAAAAAGTCAAGACAACACCATATGGCACATTTCGTTTTATCAAATTATTCCCGCTAGTCTATCATCGACGAAACTCGTTTTGCAACTTCCTAACCTCTCTTTGCGCAGGGATAAAGGATCCCGTTATCATTGTTCTGCTAATTTTTTATAATCCACATCTGAACAATGAATCGTTAGTGAACCAAGTAATGTCATTTGGTGCTATCACCACCAGAAAGATTTGGTCGCTTTTTGTCACATTGATTTTTTTTCTTTCCTCATTCATCGCGAAGACAGCCAATGAACGGAACCCCTTATCCAACACCGTCGTCACCGTTCTCAAGGCTTCCGCATTGAAAATTTTCATTTTATAATATTGTATATATACTAGCCTTCGTCCTGCAGTGGACATAAATATAGGCTGATGATGATGATGATGATGATGATGATGATGATGATATATACTAGCCGCTTATGATGCATACTTTTTTGTTGTTTTACCTTGAAGGCATTGTGGGATTTGAAACAAATTAATAAATAACAGCAAACCATTTAAAATAAGGGCAAAAGCACGTAAATAATTAAGCAATTAACATTGGCAAGAGAACGTAGGCAAAGATAAAGAAATAATACCGGCAAAGCCCACATTGCGCGCTCGAAAAGTACTCCTTTTAGGGGACTAAAAACAAAGAATACCAGAGAGTTGATTTTGATGATCTATTGTACGTGGAAAAGAACTATATTTGAATGTGTTAATATGAGCAAAAAAAAAAGACATTATGTTCAAAGCGTGAGAATTAAGAGCACAACTTTCTTTAGTAAGTGTGAAACGGCTGCTGTCACAAAAGCCAGATACGTAGTTAATGATGAAATAGAGACATTTTAGAGATTCAGTGTGATAACGCAAAAAGAGTATTTGGAGGTTCACGGACATCAGTGTTTGTGTCATTGAAAAACTGCGACGGAGATTATCTTCGATGAAACAGATAGACTTTTTTGGTACAAATTCAAGTAAACTTATTTTACACAGTTTGTATGCCTACAAACCACGGATGCATTTTCAAGAACGGGGCCAATTGAAGTTCTATATAAAAGCAGCGTGGTATCGCGTGGAGTCTTAGTTAAAGTTTGACGTAAGTAACCTAGGACCGAATACACAAAGTTTTTTTATTGGGAAGTTTTCAGTTGGCTGGTCAACTTCATTAATTATATGTCTAGCATCAGTGTTGGCTGTTATTTGCTCTTTCGAACAATTCTAGCGTATTAGCTCTTTGTAAATACGGGCAATAATTTTTCAAGTGCTTTCCTTTTTATATGTTTAATGTTTACTGTTAAAATAACACCAAAATACTTATAGTAGAACACTCGTGTTTGCTGCATGAAAGCGATTTAAACATTGGTTGTTACGTCTGTTGGTAAATTACAATACGACTGTTTTACTGCGATTAACATTAATTTGTTCTGTTTCACACCAAGCACAAAAGTAGCACAAGGGATTCAACTAGACCAAAATCACCATGTTACAAGAAAATATGACGTTACAAGCAACCCTTATGCTACAGGGATATCACAATGCCTACCACATAACTGTTAAGCGCAGTAAAAGGCACTTACGTTAGAATTGTTCTTAAGAGCAATTTTAAGCCGAGTGTGATGCTGGACATTTTCTTCGCGAAGATGGCTGGCCAATAGTGAACAGCTCGTACGATCATGTCTGCATTGGCTAGTGCCGACTGGCGTCCCTGGAAGATGGCGAATATACAGCCTAGTACAGTCCCCGTCTAATTATACGTCAAGGTCGCATGCTTTCTGGTTATAGCAATCATCACAGCAGATGAGGCGCACTGAGGGATGCCTGAACACGCAGAACGTCTCTCATTTGTTCAACTTGTAACCTCGCGATGAAATACTCGAACAAACGCGACCAAACTATATCAGCTTTGTACAATGACATCAGATGAGGGATATTGCCGAAGAGTACATTCTGCATATCCTTTACCGCTACCTGAAATGTATTGCACTTACCTTACTCTGTAAAGAGCAATTTATTCTTGTCAATAAAAAGAAACTCGCTCAGGTGCGTATAAGAGATTGGACACGAGGGTCCGTATTCGCAAAAAATGATCTTAAGCTAGAACTCTTCGTAACAGCTGCTGTCAGCGAGTCGTGATCTTAGACATATTAGAAGTGAAGGCGGCCGGTTCCAATCGTGAACAAAACTTAGAAGAAAAATACGTTGTGAGTGTGGCTCGACACTTTCTTACGGGCGCGCATATTCTGAGAGCTTCATCAGTGCATGCAAGAACGATCGGACTTGCTGAGATGTTTCAAGCAAACTAGCCTGAGTGGCTGCCTACAGACGTGCTGCACCTTCTCCTGTCAGCATGAATTGTTCCAGCTCCTGAGCATTCCCCTTGTGTTTCGCTTTACCAGTCCGTATCATCATATTTTCGAATATCAGTGAACTATACCTGTAGTATAATGTAGTAAACTTATCTGCCGTGTTTGTGCCGTTCTTTTTCGTAGTTTAAATCTACCATGCGATGCTTATTTCCTGCAACCATACCCGTTATTTGGCTGAAGGAAAGTATGAATCCTTTGTATCACGAAGGTTTCTCGAAAGCCAGCGAATCGCTTGAGTGTAGCATGCGTATATGAAATTCGGAGAATAAAGACGTCAAATGTGTGGCATTTCGCAAAGCAAAATCACACAATGGCTACACAACTCTGCACAGGTGTTTGGTGATACATTTTTATGGTTTTTTTTTCAAAAAGGTTGCCCCATTTCCGGACATAATTTTTTTTTCAATTCAATGAACTGGAGGGGTCGGGAAAGAGGCAGTTCTCGTGTCTACTTTCATGCGTGGGCCTATGAAACGCACGCAGAAATAAAAATGATAGCATCACAGCGGACGTCACAGCTGTGACGTCAGTTAGACAAGGTCGTGGCTAACCTTCCGCTTCAGTGAGAACAGATGGTCTCTCGATGCCTTATCAGGAACATTTTGTGCGCATTTTATTATTACACTCATAATCCCAGTGAAGCGCTGCGCATGCACTACTTGCGCACTGAAACTGACTCTTCAACCTTTTGCCGTGCTCAGGAGACTATTTCTATTTAATCGCATGAATAAACAAAGAGGCACGATATGTATCGGAAGTCCCTTCAGTACATGCCTCCTTCATTGACAGATACGTCTGTAGTTAATTAAGAAAGCAATTAGACCTTACCTTTTTGCTTGCTGTACAAATAACGTTCAAAGCTAACTCCGTTTATTCTTATTCATTGAACGTTGTGCAGACCAAGTTGGGCCATAGCATGGCCCAACTTGAAGCACATATTGCATTAAAGTCAGGGATTCGAGCCGGAACGTGACTGAAAACCAAAAACCAATAAAATCGTTATTCTTTAGCGAAAGGTAAGCGAACCGAAACGTAACTATTTATTCCACTCCGGAACCAAAGCGAAAAAGAAAAAAAAAAAACTAGCAGTGTTTGGTTCAGGTCGGCCTCGCTCTCTGCAGCTCTTTGTCTATGCATTGCCGGCATGGCCTGCTCGATAACGTTACCTTATTCGAACCTGACAGTACAACTCTGGGCCGTCCAGCGAGCCGAGAAAGCCGCTTCAAGACAAGGTCTCGGAAAAGCGTCCGTGGCGGGTGCCCAGACCCACTAAAAGGACGCCGGACTCAAATCTGATTGATTTGATAATAAAGTTTACGTTCTTCTTCTTCTTCTGGATAAAGTTTACGTTGTTCTTCTTCTTGTGGAAACAGACGTTCCTGCGAAACACACTCATTCGAATTATTTACTGATCTCCAAAACGCCCTACATTCTTCATCGGAACCACATGTGCATTTGTAGATTTGAAGAACATTTTTCATAAGGTTCCACATATCCGGTTAATAAAGAAACTTACGTACCTAAATATAAACCGTAAAATTCACAAGTGAATTGAGATACTTCTTAGCGAACAGCTCAGAGTCAGTCTCTGTTAATTAACACTTTTCTCAGTCAGCCCAAGTCAAATCTGGCGTGCCGCAGGAAACCGTACTCAGACCAATTCTATGTCTGATATACGTAAACAACCTAAACGCTACCATATGCTGTACTGGGCGATTGTTTGTTGACGACTGCTTGATATATGTTGAAAACCAGGAAGCGGAGCGGAAGTAAAGAACGTCTTCTTCATTTGACGCATGCGAAAACAACTAAAAAGAATTTGGGCGCGCTTGTGTACATGCTCACGTGTAACTTCTCTTCTCTTGCGGGGCATAATATTTAACAGCTCCCAGCCGAACAATTTGCGCGTGCTTGCTTCTTTTGAAGACGAGTCTTTCTTAAGTATCGAAGCTTGTTCAGCAGGTTCTAGATGGTACAGAATCTGCAACAGTCGCCACAACGTGGCGCCACCAGAAGTGCACACTTTGCATAAGCGAACTTTGCCGTCGCTGCCCAGAAATACTTCACAAGTACCATCTTCCACAATTGTCTTGGTAAGTGTAATTCCTTTATCAGCACGATCTCTCCAAGCTTCACTCAATCTCAGTGTCTAGTTTCATTAACGGGAACTGAACGAAGTTCTTGGAGGTACTCCCGTCGCCACCGGTTCCGGAAATTGTTTAACACTTGTTCTCTGTATTTCCATCTTCGTTGAAGTATTTCACTTGACGACACTGTCTCTTTTGATGTTGTGCTCGACAAGTCTGGAGGAAGCATCGTCAACCTTTGACCTATGAGAAAACCGATTGGCGTAAGCGGAGTTTGTTCGGAGGTTTCTGCATATACAAATGTTAGCGGTCGTGAATTTATGATCGCTTCAACTTGAATGAGCGTGGTCGAAAGTTCCTCATAGTTAGAAATGATTTCCCAGCGTTTTCTTCGATGTAGGCTTAAGAGATGAGTCGGTCCCTAAATCCTTCCTGCCAGGGAGCTTGTTCGGTGATAAATTTCCAAATAACTCTGTGACTTCCGAAATACGATTGTACTTCATGTGATTTCATTAACTCATAAAGTCGCTGAATCTCCCTTGAGGCCTTTATAAATGTCTTGGCGTTGTCGGTATATGCAATCTTACAGATGCCTCGCTGTGCCACACATCTTTTATATGCTAGTAGGCTTGCGGTAAAACAGGTGACAGCTTGGAGTGTGATTGAAGCGCATATAGATGAGGACGCAACAACAGACACGGCGCTATCTGTGTCTGTGTCCTTCGTGTGCCTTCTTGCGTCATCGTCTACCGGGTGTCTCACGTAACTTGAGCCAAACGTTAAAAAAATGCAAATGCCAGGTAGCTGGAACGAACGAAGGTAATGTTTTTCTCCGTCGTTTGGAGATACTCAGATTATTCATTGCTTTCCGCCTAATTACATAATTAGACTTAGTTCATCAATAAACTTCTCAAATACTATAATTAGATGAAAAGTGTCAATGCGAAAATTGCAGAGCCACATAAGAAACTCCCGACACAGCTTTCTCTTGGTCAATACGTGCTACATAAAAGTGTTTTTTCAAGAATGAGAGAAGCCCGCGAATAAACACGCAAGATTTCCGCGCGACTGGCCGCTCGAGGCACTTCGCGTGCATTAACGAGCCAACTAGAGGCGAACATGCTCTAGAATTACTATTTATAAGTATACTCCAGGTAAAGCCCATATAACGAACTTCAGGAAGTAAGCGACCACAGATTCGTTCACTGTACACTTCCGTTGTCCCTTGAAGCAAAATCAACTGTCACAAAACAAATACTTGACTATTTCAGAGCTGACACCACTAAAATTATTTGAATGTTGGATGAGTTTGCCCCCAAGTTCGAAGACACGTTTATTACCCGCATAACGAATGAGAACTGGATTGTCTGCCTCGAAAAAAAATGAAAGAAGTTTAACTTGCTTGTATCCCTAAAATAACCATTAAAACCAGAATAGGTGCGGTCTGGTCCACAAGATATGATAAACATAAATGTAAGGAAGCGTTGGGACATGCAGTAGCCCAACGGATGCAGAAATGGTGAACTGAAGAAAGGCCATACATACTGAAAACTACACACACATCGACAAGAAATGACAAATCGACAAGAAGACAAATCGACAAGAAATGAACAAACAGATGAAAACATAAAGAAAACAGGAAACAAATATGGTTGATCCTCTTTCATAGGAATCGGTAGAACACGAAAGTGAAACGTATCTTCACAGGAGCTGTTGCATGTTTATTGTACGAGTAGAATCAGGTTGCAAGTAGCCACCAGCGGCACTCTACTACTACACAGGGATCCTCGACAATTGCCACACAAGCGAAAGTTGTTGAACGACTCGCGACCGCGAAACATCCTCCGGAGAGACTGCATTGCACGTGCCGGAGCACTGCGCAAGTCCGCCATTAACCACAGGCGTTCGCAAACCGTACAAGCGAAACCGAACGGGTTGTTAGCAAACCGCTTCGTGAACTCACGGTCCACTTCAGCGGAAAGCGCAGGATTTGCGGGTTGGCGACCGTGTGGCTTAGCGCACGGCGTCCTGCTGTAGAGCGGCCTCAGCGAAGGATACGAGCATTTTGGTCCAGCTCCTTAGTGTCTTGGGCAGCCAGTTGAGTTGCGACGCGCTCATCTTCAGGAATGCGAGTGGCAGAGTTGGCAGCGTGCGCCGCGAATGCACGAAGGCGTTCTGCTTCACGCTGGCGTGTCTCTCGCCGGACCAAAGCGAAATTCGCCCGTCGACGTCGTTGCCTTTCTGCGCCGCTTAGCGCAGCAGTTTTCTTAGTTGTTGCCACCACAAGCGAATCAGTAGGCGGCGTGTAAGCACTGCTGATGCATGTTGAAGCTGCGCTCGACGACCACGCCTCGGCGACCACGCGTCACAGGCTAATCTGACGCGAAAGGCAAACCATGTGCTGAAACTGCATCATCACCTCAGCAGAATCCCGCGCGGCCTCCGCTGCGCTGAGACTGCCGAAGCGCTCACTGTCGATGCACGTTAGTGTCATAACGCAATACTTCGCTGCACCGCTCCTAGATGGCGGCACCATTCCTGTCAAGAATTAATATTTTACGCGTTCGTCGCGCACGTCACATCCGTTGCAGGAAGTGGATCGTGGAACCCGGCATAAAACACTTTGGTGTTAAAATGTCTTCATATAGGAAAAAGAGAGCTGTGTATACCGAAGAGCGAACACGAATGGTGACAGTGACTGGCAAAAATACAGACAGGCGTACATTATTGCTGAGACAGTAATTAATAAGGCCAAAGACAATTTCTTTAATTATACGCTACCTAACTTATTAAAAACTAATCCTACCAAATATTTACGACTGATTAATTCTAAAGTAGGACACGCAGTTCCTTCAATAAAGGACGAAAGCGGTAACGCTGTCCCCACGGAAACATGGCCGATGTCTTCATTAAATATTTTTCTGAAAGTTTCACTGATGAGTGACCTTTTCAGGCTATTCATGAAAGCGCTAATCAGCTCTTCGTCATCCATGTGTACTGCTAACCATAAGCGTACAAGGCGTAGCCCGCGCTATTGAGCGGCTGCCACATAACTCAAGCCCTACTCCTGACAGCATCAACACTAAACTTCTGAAAATGACAGTGCATGTATCATCCATCGTACTGTCGCTCATCTTTTAGCAGCCCTTAGACAGCGGGTACAATCCCGATGACTGGGAAATGGCACATACCATTCTCATGTTCAAATCCGGAAAAAGCAATTACTGTCCTAACAATTACTGACCGACATTACTGACTTGCATTTGCAACAAACTGTTAGAACACAGTATTTTCCGACACGTTATGACTTATTTTAATTCCAATAATTTACTTTTAGACAGTCAGCATGACTTCAGGCACAAGAAATCATGTTAAACATAATTGTTGAAGCTAGTTGCTGACCTTCATGACTACATACATGAGCCAAAATACGCAGACGCAATATTGATTGATTTTAGAAAAAAAATTGATCGTGTTGCACATAACCGACTAGTCAAGAAAGTCGATAACCTAGAATTATATTCTAACACAACCGTAGGATTGCCAAATTATTAACTAATTGATATCAACGCATTGTCATTAAGGAACATACATCTGGTAGCATGCATGTCATTTCAGGAGCAGCACGTGGGTCAGTTCTAGGACCATTGCTTTTTGTCATTTATATTAATGATATACTGAATAACATTGGTTCTAAAATGAGACTTTTTGCGGATGACTGCGTCATTTACAGGCAGATATTAGCTGTAAGTGTAAAAGTGAGGTTGAAGATTAATATGCAGAAGACAACGACAATGTTCAATAGCCTGGCAAGGGAACAATAATTCAGGATCGCTAGTCAGCCTCTGAAGCCTGTAAAGCAGTACGTTTATCTAGGACAATTTCTAGCAGGGGACCCTGATCATGAGAAGGAAATTTAGAGAAGAATAAAATTAGGTTGGAGTTCATATGGCAGGCATTGCCAAATCCTGACTGGGAGCTTACCACTGTCGTTGAAGAGAAACTGTATAATCATTGACTTCTACCAGTGCTAACATATAGGGCAGAAACTTGGAGGTTAACAAAGAACCTCGAGAACAAGTTAAGGACCTCACAAAGAGCGATGGAACGAACTATGTTAGGCTTAACGTTAAGAGACAGGAAGAGAGCGGTGTGGATCAGAGAGCAAACGGGGATAGCCGGTGTTCTAACTGACACTAAGAGAAAAAAATGGAGCTGGGCAGGCCATGTAATAACTAGGAAGGATAACCAGTGGGCCATTGGAGTTACAGAATAGGTACCAATAGAAGGGAAGCGTGGTCGAGGACGGCAGAAAACTAGGTGGGGTAATGAAATTACGAAATTTGCAGGCGCAAGTTGGAATCAGCTAGCGCAAGACAGGGGTAATTGGAAATCGCAGGGAGAGGCCTTCGTAATGCAGTGGACATAAATATAGGCTGATGATGATGATTATGATTACCTCCCGAGAACATCATCATCATCATCATCATCATCATCATGAACCCGAGAAAATCACTAGATTACAAATGGACCTAGTGCAACTCAGCCTGTGGTGTGAAGTCTGGCACATGGAGATTGGCGAAAGAAAAACCAAAGCTTGGGACATTTTCTACACTTGTTAATGTGCCTATAAGCGCTTACACAATAAACAACACAGTTATAGAGAGAGTGCAAAGTTTGAAATGCCTGGACGTCTATTTAACTACAGATCTAACTTGGAATACACACATAGAATACATACCAAAAAGGCATTTAAGAAATTAGGCTTAATCAAACATCGTTTGTACGCTGCGAACTCAAAAGAGAAACTTCACGCGTATACACCTATCCGGTCAGGTCTCTGTTACAATATGCATCGATAGTATGGCGTACAAGTACTGTTACTTTACAGAATCGCATGAAGTCATTACACAATAATGCGGTAACATTCATAATTTCTTCATATTAACCCAATGTGAGCATATCATTGTCAAGACGTAGCATAAACATTTTCGACCTTAACACCCGACGCAAATATTCGCGTTTAACATTACTTCATTCTTTATATTACGGGGAGACCACATTTTCAATCAATCGCATTAAGACAGCAAATCACATTTCATCCAGGCGCGATCACGAACATAAAATGCAATCTATGTTCCCTCTAACACTAAAATATCAGTGTTCACCTTTAGTGCAATCTGTAAACGAATGGAGCGCATTACCAGAAAATATTGTCACTTGCACTGAAGCGGCTATTTTTCAAAGCAAACTTCTGGAGCATCTTCTCCCCTAATGACGGCCTATGCATTTCTTAGAATTTCATAACCTTGCTGTTTTTTCCTGCTGTTTTTTACTCGTGTACATTGGAATGTGTCGCTCAACCTTCATATTATAATACTGTATTAACCATCTCCAGGATTTCTACCAGGGTTATTCTTTTATTTTGTGTTCTTGTTGTGTATGCGCATTTAGAATTGCATAATATTTTCTCTCGTTGCACCTGCTTTAATTATGAATAACATTCTGAAGGAGTCGTTAAACTCCGTACGTAAATAAATAAATAAATTTCTCGTCCACTTTTTCAGACGCATCCCTGCCTCTTTCAAGATATTGAAGCAGCCGCTTACCAGTTGCTGCGCTTCTTCTTTGTTCTGTGTTCCCATGAGCAAATCATCAACGTAGAAATGATCTCTACATATTTTTGCGGTTGGAGGGTACTTGTCTTCTACCAGTTGGAAGTGGTGTGGCAGAGTTGCATTAAGTATAGAAAGGGACTGCTGCAGGCAACGAAAGGAACCCTTGTCGTGCGCAGTTCTTCAAGCCTCAAACCAAAAGTAATGAAACGCGCATCGGTCTTGCTCGGCCAGTGACACTTCAAGAAACGCTTTTATTAAGCGAAGCTCACTTGTGTCGGGGTCGGTGCACGCGTACGTGCTATCATCATCAGCATTGCCTCCAGCGTCGTCGTCTCCTCCCGCAGCTGGGTTGCGCTCGTGCTCGGCACGCGCTCGTGCGACTGCTCCCACGTTCGTCGTCGTCGTCTTCTGCCACGGCTGGCGCCGTTGCCGCTCATCATTCCAGCGTTCAGTTCTCTTCGGTCGTCGTAATGGGGAGGCCGTGTTTACGGGGGTATGAACCATTGCTTAAGATGGTACGAGCCATTTATTGTCTTACGTGACGGAAAGATTTAATTTTGAAGCCAATTAATTTCGAAGACTTGCAAGCGGCAATGGCGAGCGAATGCTGCTAACCACGCCACCACGAAAACTCGAGACATCGAACGCAAGCGACAACAGCGATGAGCAGAGAACAGTACAATGCAACGGAAGGAAAAGTTGCAAGAAAGGGATAGAAAAGTAGTAGGAAAGGGAAGGACAGGTAGTAGGTTCGAAGTCGGCGAAAATTCCTATCTCGGAGAAGCGAAACTTCAGCTGTAAGTCAAGGATGTTGGCGTTCAATGTCAGCCCTATCCACAAGACTTCGTTGAGTGAAGGCGAGTCCGAAGGTCGAGAAGAGGCGTGGAATACCACCGGTATTTTCGTCGTATAGTTCTGTCCTGTCTCACTACAGCAGTGTGTGCCATGTGGTGCGTAATGCGTTCGCTTGCATTGTCCATTGTGACCTTCTCAGTGAAGTTGTTGTTTTAGTAGCTCCTAATCGCAGTGTCGTATTCCATCTGAAATTCTGGTTCTCGCCCTAGTTCCTCTGCAGAGACTTCAGCCTCTTTAAAGCGACATCCCGGTTATTTTTAAACTCGGAACAATTGTTACGCCAAGGCAGTTAAACTTGATAGCGTCCATTGTATCTTACAGCTGATACCATGAAGTTCTTCAGGACGTGTTCGTCATCTTTCAAAAGTCTATCTTCGTTGGCTAGTCCCAGATGCTCTACTTCCAAGAAAAACCTCATTTGCTTGAAAACGTTGGCAAGGGTTCGCGGTGTGAACGTGTGTGAATGTTTATACCGACAAGGACGTGTGGACAGTCCATCGAGTACGTCTTGCTGTTGCTGCGGGCACTTGAGCACCTGATATTGGAGTGTCCCGCTTTCATTGCGCAGCGCGCTTCGCAAGTGAGGGACTACCATCTCCTTGGCCTGCGGTGTACGACACTCGACCAATGTTTACACCCCAGTGGTTGTTGTCTCGACGTATCAGGCTCATTGCGCTTTCCATTACTTTTCTAGAAGTAACTAACTTAGGTTCACGTTTGTAGCCGATTTCTGTTGTCAAATGACAAGACCTCAGACACTATTTCTTATATTTTAACATTCTTTAGTAGCGTGACCTACTGTGCGTGACCTGGGGCGCTATAACGTAAAATGATTGCAAACTGTTTTGATTCCAAACTCCTGACGTCAAATTTACGTAACCACCGACGCAAGCATCGGGTGGTGACACGCAGCGTTGTCTGAACAACCCAATCAAACACTCTCCTCGTTTATAGGAGGTCACCTTTGTTCCCTTTCATAACCAATAACATTGTCTACACTCAGCGGTTTTTCTTATCTAATTGACTGACAAGAGGCGAGGAGCACGCTCTAGTGGAGAGGGTTTCGATGGGGCCAAGCCAGCACAGTGAAAATAGATAACCGCATGAAGGGGGCGGTGCCGGCTTCTCCGATTGGTCCGCTTCGCCTTAGCTTGCGGTGGCTAGTCGAAAATCGCGGCGGCGTGCAACGGAAGAATAAGAATGCCGCTAAAACGGATCCTCAGCAAGGAAGAGTTGGCAGAGCGATGCCGTATTCATGCCGAAAGGGCTCTATAACGTTTTACTGCCACGCAGAAAGGTTTATCATGGGCAAATAAATGCTCACCGGCAGGTGCGAGTAGCGAGGGCCTGAGCGATCGGTGGGCAGCCATCTTCTATTCCTTTCGGAACGGGGCAGTCTGTGGCTATTCAGAAAAAGTTTCAGTTTTGTTCGGCATATTAATTCATTTTTTCGCGTACACGTCACTTTGACGTGGTGAGTTTTCGTGGTTTTGTGAGGTCGCGTGACAGACAGGTGAAGTGGGCGTAGCCAGAAAACATTGGACCAATAGCAGAGGGCTAATGGTGAAAAGGCGTCGAATCAGGAATGATTATTATTCTTTTGCGCGGTTACGGTCCGCGCGGTTAAGATACGGTCCGCGCGGTCGTGCCAGAGTACGCTTGATCGGTCCGTGCCGCCGCCGGAGTCCTTTGATCACGGTTCGTAATGGTTCAACACGGATGGACAAGGCGATAAGGAGCGATAACGACTTATGATGATCTGACCGTCTTCAGCGCACCTGGCGCCACCAACAAACCGTACTTTGCTTGCGTTATGAATGCACCTTGTGCCACCATCCGCACCAGTTCGTGTGGCCGCAGCGCTGTCCCTTCATCCGACCAGCGCTGTCCCAGCGCTGGGCGGATGAAGTGTCATAACACTGATAATGACACCGCGCTGCGGGGAGATACGCAAGTGGCATAACGCTTACTCATACTTAGACAACTCCCAGAGGAGTTTCCGCGTGAATTTTTTCTCATCTATCGTTACTTCAGCTGGGCCGACATGCGTCAAGTGATCTTTGTCGCTGCATAGCATGCAACTCTCTCGAGCAAGTTTCGTGGTGAACATAAATACAGTATCTTGGAAATGCTCATTAGCTTGTCGTTTTGCGGTTAAGGCTTGTTCTGTCATGTCAAAACTCATAAGTGTAACCTGTTCCCAACTTCTTACTTTAAGGCTCGAAAAGTCCAGAAGAACAGGCATTTCATCTACTCTGTCGCTAGTAACGCTTGTGTTTGTCGAAGACAATATGTGATGAGTGTACCAGAGTACCATTTCGCGTGGAAGATGGTGTATTATAGCAGTTTTCAGAAGCACTCCATAGTATTTTTCTTCTACGCCAAGGTTATGAAGGGGTCTCACGCGACTCTTCACTTCTTCATGTAATCTTTGAAGCCCTTTCTTCGCAGGAACGACATTTACGTAGGTTTAACAATCAGCGACTTCTGACCCAATATTTCTTTGAGAAGTTCTACAGCTGTGTTATAACTCTCGTTAGTTGTCGACAGGCCGCTGATGACTCCTTCCGCTTTACCTGTGAGGTAGCTCCAAATATACTTCAATTTGTCGACGTCTGTGAGATATCGGTTATGGAAATGGTAGACTCAAATTGATCCCAATGTTCTCACTATTTAATGGGTTCATAAAACTTCATCTCATCGAGCATAGGTAGCTTAACCTGTATGCGTGCTTGATGAGACTCATGTTGAGATACGTGCGTGTCGTTGCATCGAGCGCGGATAAAATGCGTTCAGCGCGGGACTTTGCGAGGACGATAGATTCTTGATCTTGTCCGAAGCTTTGAAGCTCCTGATCAATGTTATCATCGGTAACCTGATCTTCTACTTGGTAATCAGAGTTCGTAAGCATAGTTTCATTTATCTTTCATATGCTAAGATGGTCGGTCAGCTGATCAGTTGGTGTTGGTTCCGCCTGCATAAGAGTTGTCATGTCATTGAGAATCCTGGTGACCTCCGCTCGAACAGTACCACGTTTCCCTCGCAGTCTTTCCTTCTCGTCGCGTCGGGAATCGGTGGCCTCGTGATGACGGGGGTTGTTCTTCGTTTCTGTCGCAGAGTCGTCGCGTCGGTCGGTCGTCCTCTTCAGGGAATTCGCTTCATCGTCAGGGGTCTTGGATTTCAACTGTGGATTTCATCCTGGTAACGGCCCCACACTGTTGAAAACCAGGATGCGGAGCCGAACCAGAGAACGTCGTGTTTACTTGACGCTTGCAAAAACAACTAAAAAAATGTGGGTTAGCACTCAAGTTCACGCTCGCGGGTAACTTCCTTTGCAGCGCATAATATTTAACCGTATACGAACGTATCAATAACACCTCGGATGTTGGCACATTTCAGGGTGATCTTACGAAGTGGTGCGAAATAGGGCAAATGTAAATAAATGTTCCAAAAACAAAAGCCATTATTTCCTACATCAACATGTACCACAGTCGAATGCAATTACACAATAAATAATATGCTCATTAAAATGGTGCCCAGTGCAAAATACCTAGGAATTCATTTGACGCCAGATCTTTCGTGGAGTTATCATGTATATAGATGAGGTGGTCAGCAAGTCATCTCGAGCAATCGGGTTCACTAAATGCAATCGGCATTAAAGCACGAATACCAGACTACTAGCATGCACAGCATTATTAGGCTTATGCGTAATGATGTTGCAGTACAGCAATGTTAGTACAGTATGCGTCTATAATGGGGAGTCCCTCATCCGGTACCAACAAAGTAAATTCGCTTCAGGACAAACCTTGTCGTTTCAATGGAAGAAAGTGCTCGCGAACAGTTAACCTAACTGATATAAAAACATCGCTTAACTTCCCTTGCAAATCGCAGGCTTCAGGCACTGTTGTCTTTTTTTTTTCATAAATTATATCATAACCATTCATCCGTTGCCACCCTTTATCTCAGGCCGGCTCATCGTGTCTTTTCCCGACTAAATAATTTCTTCAAAGCACAGCCTGTCTAGGCTCAGACTAACAAGTTTTTGTACTCACTTATTCTTTTTGTTATCAAACATTGGAATGAGCTCCCAGAAGTTGCATGTGTTGTTAATCATGAAATACTTGTGTGGAACGCCTGGAGCATATTCGTGTGAATATTATCATTTCTTTAATTTATTTCCTTTCTACTTCTCAAGGTTTCTAATTCACTACAATTGCGACAAGTTACTATTTTTTATTTATGTAGTTTGAGAATGCAAAGCCCCTCTTTTCTTCAGCTTGTTGATTGCCTTCGACATGTTATTCTTTTTTTTTTTTTCGTTTCTATAGTTTTAAAACACAGAGCCCCTCTTCGGTTCAGTGTGCTTAATGCCTTTTATCTGCGAACTACAGTGACTTCTATTACGTTATCTGGGCATAGTGTTCCTCGCTCCACTGTTTTACCTTATCTATACTTGCATGGTAGCTTATATAGCTGTGTTTGGATCCTTGTGTAATCCCTGTACATTTTATTGTGAACTACAGTGCTTACTAGTTTTTTGCCTTGTATTAAACAGTTCTAGTGTAATACTTCTATTGTGTTGTATTAAGATTTACAACGTACGAGGTGTTGGTGAATACGGGCTCATATTAAAAAAAAAAAGCTAGATCGCTGTATTTTTTCGGTGGAGCAAATTTGAGCAATCCTGATGCTGAAAATATCATTGGCGAAGGCCGACCCCCAATGGCCAAGAGCACTTACGAATGAATGGCTTGAAACAAAATCATTGAAGTAGAATTGTTGCACTTTGCCGGCCCCTATTTTCATAGTAAGCTTATCTCACTATTACAACCTGAGTGTATTCATAAAACAAGATATCAAGCACTTCTTTCTTGCATAAAATTATTTTTTCTTCTATTTAATCTTGTCTGTGCGTCGGCTGCCGAGCTTCGTGCGAGTGTGCTTCTATCTACTTCCACAACTATAATTTGTGTTCTCGTACGGCGCTCCAAATTGCAATACATTTTAAAAGGACTAAATACCTGCTATCAATGGGCTTCTGCGGCGGAAAGCATGGCGACAGGACATTATAGGCTATTACTTTAGTACTATTACTACTTTATTAACGCGATAGCGTTAAAGGCCCCGTGTTGCAGAAAATACGGCGTAGGTGTCGGCGTGGGCGCGCCGGCGTTGGTGGCTAAGAAAAATCATCCCGAACCACCCCGACCGTGCAGGCCCTCCGCGTGGCGCGAGGCGTTCGGGAACAAAAATTGAATTTCTCAAACTAAAATCCGTCCGCAAAATCGTAAAGTACGACTTAGCCACAACCTACGGACATGATATCGTCGGATTGTAATTTGAATGTACGAGAAAACATAATTATGTTACGAGGAAACTCCAACACAAACCCCTTTCCCAGCATTTCTACCATACCAACAGCGGCGCGCTCGCGTAGGGTACTTGCGAAAATCATATCGAGATGGCGCTCGCATCCTCGGCAGGTCATGCTATCGCGTTCCACTCTTAATTAAACGCGAAGCTTAAGCGTCCTCCAAATTATTACTTTACTATTACTTTCAAACTAACATAGAATACTCATATTGATATGATCAGTAACAATTCAGTAACAGCTGTAACAAATCAGTAACAGCTAATCGTATATTGGGATACCTACGACGTAATTTCAATAAAGCCACACCCTCACTCATATTGCTTCTCTACAAAACTCTGGTTCGTTCAAAATTAGAATATGCCGCCGCAATCTGGGATCCTCATCACGCAACTGTAATTAGGGCTTTTGAATTAATTCAAGATAATGTCTCTCGTTTCATTCTATATAATTACCAAAGCGCGTCAAGTATAACAGCAATTAAACGCAGTCTGTCATTACCAAACCTGTCACTGTGCCGTCAGTCTTTCGGCCGTTGCCTTTTTCACAAAGTCTACCACCATTTGTAATTATGTATCAAACTTTTCATGCCTCTCGGACTGATTATCAACACAAAGTTGGCTGCATTTTCTGAAACGCAAACACGTTTTCTTATTACTTCATGCCACACACATCTGACGATTGCAACTACTTTCCGGTCAGCGCTGTATCTGCTTCTGATCACAGCCTTATCTGTCGTTCTTTATACACGCACTTTCACTGTGATAATCCTGCGTGACCATTTGATGTATCCCTACCACCCCCTCCACTTTTTTTACAGCGAAGCTGTTAAGGGCTCAGTCTTCGATGGTCGTGTCCGCGTGTAGAAAAAAACTCTCATTGGCCGTATGCTGTATGTGCGAGTAAAAGCGGGCGAGGGACGTGCGCTTTCACGGGGAGCGAACGCACGGCGCAGACCAAACGCGACTTCTTCCGTCGCGCGAAAAGCCGTGGGGGGGGGGGGGAGGGAGGGAGGGAGAGAGGGAGGGGAGGCGACGTTTAGCTGCGGCACCAAATGCGTGTCTTGCGACCGGGCGCAAGGGGAACTGGCGACTCAATCACCCACGCGAAAGGAGGAAAGCGGGAAGGCAGCGCGGGAGGGAGGGAGTGCGGCTTTTTCTCTGCGAGCAATTAACTGCGTACTTGTACTTGGCGCGGCGACGCGTGGTCGCGCGCACCGCATCTTGAAAGCGATTTGCAACACGGCTCCTACCTTTGTATGTGCTGTGCTTTCGCCACTCAGTTTCCATTGAAGCGATAGACCGCATGAACCTTCGCCCGCTGCTGCTGGCGCGCTTGCTCACGCCAGCGTTTTGACAGCGGTTGTGTGCGGTCATCGAGTGTGATCTATGCATGTTTACGTGTGCACGCTGACATAATCCTTGTTAATTAGCTTAGCAAGTGAACGTGTCCAAGTTTATACAGCCGATAAAACTACTATCCTTACTCCGATAGCTCGCTACTAATTTGCAACCGCAATTGATTCTTCGCCACGCGCAGAACTGTTGTGGATGGCGGCGGCGTTTTGCCCGCGTTCGCACCGAACGCGCGCGGCGTTATTGACGTGCTTTAAAGAACATAGCAACCTTTGCCGTACACCCTATGGCGGTGTACCGTAGCGACCATAAGGTCATGGTCCCTGTGGTCCCTAAATAAATGAAAACCACCGGATCATATATATATATATTTCTCATTCTTTAATAGTTCAAATAACCAATTACACCATCACATCTTAATAGTCACAATTGGAAATACATAATTCCCACCACAGTACAGCTTCGATGGTCTTCTATCTCCACCCCAGTGGAAGGGCTGACATTTTTTTTTAATACGTGTTGAGATGTCTGCAGTCTGCTCGATATTGGTTTTGTATTTTATTATTTGCCGCTAATATTGTATAACATAGCGTGTTTCTTGTTTTATTTTGTTTCACATTCATATATTATGTCCCCCACTCCCCTCTACAATGCCTCGGCGCTTGAGGGTATTGCATACAAATAAGTAAATAAATAAATAAATAGGCAGGCAGGATCCGGAGACGGGTGTCTCGACGTAGTAAGCGATGACTTGTGGTGTTGAGAAAATGCGGCTTGTCATGCCATCTGTGCGTCGTGACTCGACTGTCAGTCTCAGCAAACGTTTTCTACATCGTCAGTTACAGCCACCGTCATGGCCCTCAAGATCCAAATGCCGGTTTTCGAGCAGGCCGTATTAAACCTCTTCTTCTTTGGCGAGCGGAAGGTCGAGCTTCTCAAATTCCTTTTTTACTTCCTTCAGTAAAGTGAACCACACTTGAAGAACTGAAGTTGGGATTACTTCTTACTTTGGAGGTGCCTCCTAAATGAACAGTTCTTTGATCGGCGGATTTTGTATTTCGAAAGCCTCGCTCTGCTCTATCCATTGTGAACAAGGAGCCAATCGAATTCTAATCCCACGGTATCCTACATAATTAAACTTAATCTCGGCCTTACATGGCAACAGCATTAGCTTTCTGGCCGCTCCATTGTGAAATGCTCTAACCTGAAGACGCACAAGAATCACCGCACTTTTCCCTATGCAAAAAAGACGGTCTTAGTGCACGTGAATGCCCGCATGTAAGGTCAAACCAAGCCATGGTATCTCCGGTCTTAACACTTAAGACGCGAAAAAGTGCGCGCAGTCGAACTTTGTTTACACAAAGATTTAATTTGATTTTTTCTCCCATTTGAAGACTCTGAAACTGACGCAACTTGTTCGTTTCTGTTGAAGCATGTGATGAAATAAAGGAAGTAAATTGACAGCATTACTCAATGTCTCCGGCCTTTATATCTGGGTGTATACGTCTTATACAACGGCATTAAAGTAAACCCACGGCTTTACCCATGTGGTTCTATCTTTGTTGTTCGATGTGAGCGCAACAATTGCGCTTACAGGAAGCACACAATTTGAATCCGTGTAACACGAGCATATTCTGATTTCTTCACACATTGCTCCGCTGTTCCCTTGGCGAAGGAGGTCTGGATAAAGATGGTCTCAGTATACACGTGAATGGTCGCTTGGAAGGTCAAACCAAGCGACGCCGTCTCCGGTCTTAACACTTAAGACGCGAAAAAGTGCAGTCGAACTTCGTTTACACAAAGATTTAATTTAGATTTTTTCTCCCATTTGAAGACTCTGAAACTGACGCAACTTGTTCGTTTCTGTTGAAGCATGTGATGAAATAAAGGAAGTAAGTTGACAGCAATACTCAATATCTCCGGCCTTTATATCTCGATGTATACGTCTTATACAACGGCATTAAAGTAAACCCATGGGGTTACCCGTGGTTCCGCCATTGTAGTGCGATGTGAGCGCAACAATTGTGCATACAGGAAGCACACAAGATGAATCCGTGTAACGCGAGCGTATTATGATTTCTTCAGACATTGCCCTGCTGTTCCGTTGGCGAAGCAGGTCTGAATAGAGCGCCCTGTTTTTGACCAAGACTTTGTTCATGTTGGACTGCAGTTCTGATGGCTAGCAGAACAGCTGCCTCCCCAGATATTGATTTGTGCCAGCTGTATATATAAGGAGTCCAACGTAATTTAAACCAAACATTAAAAATATACAAATGCGCCACGTACCTGGACAGACCCAAGGTAATGTTTGCCGTCGCTTGGAGATACTCAGATGATTTTTGGCATTCCACCTGGTTGGTGCTATATAAAAGTGTTTTTCCAATCATGAAAGAAGCCCGCGAATACTGGCAAAGTGCCTCGAGCGGCCAGTCTTAATTAATTAACTAATTAATTATGACTAATGATGTAGTTAGGCTGAATGCAAAAAATAATCTGAGTATCTCCAAGCGATGGCAAACAACATTACCTTATTTCTGTCTAGATGTGTGGTATTTGCATATCTTTAAAGTTTAGCTCAGGTTAGGTAGAAGAAGTTCTGATTTTTGAAAAGAACATCGCTGTCCCTTGTCTCTGATGTAGTCTTCGACCGTGTTTACTGCTGTTTGGAGGATCTCTTCCACATCCCGATAGCTTCCAGCCCCCACCCAGAGGGTGATGTCGTGAGGGTAAAGTCTGTGTCCGAGTCCTTCTATCTTTTCGAGTCTCGCAGAAAGACCGATCATTGCCACGTTGAATAGAAAGGGGGATATCCCCCTTTCTATTCAACGTGGCCTAGTTTGATCTCCTCCGATTGGGTTTCTCCAATTGTAATCATTGCCGATATGATCCGTAAAGAAGTCTTTGATGTACACGTATGTTTTACGTCCTACATCCAGCTCTTGGAGATTTTGTAGTACTGCCTTGTGCGTGACAGTGTCAAAGGCCTTCGTTAGATCGAGCCCTAGTATCGCCTCGGTATCTAGAGTGTTCGCACCCACATCTATGATGTGATGTTTCAGTTTAAGCATATATTATCCTGCGTCGATAACTTTGGTCGAAATCCAACCATGCTATGTGGGTAAAGTCCTCCATCATCCATGTAATTAGTGAGGCGTGTGAGAACCACATGTTCCATGAGTTTACCGATGGAGGAAGTTAGCGATATGGGCCCTAAGTTTGTCAGTTGTGGTTTCTTTCCAGACTTCGGTATAAATATAGATTATGAAAAAGCATTTGATTCAGAAGAGATACCAGCAGTCATAGAGGCATTACGTAACCAAGGAGTTCAGGATGCATACGTGAATATATTGGCAAATATCTACAAGGATTGCACAGCAACCTTGGTTCTCCACAAGAAAAGTAGAAAGTTACCTATGAAGAAAGGGGTCAGGCAAGGAGACACAATCTCTCCAATGGTATGCACTGCATGCTTAGAAGTATTCAAGCTCTTATACTGGGACCCTGACCCTGACAGGGGACCCTGATCATGAGAAAGAAATTTATAGAAGAATACAATTGGGCTGGAGTGCATACGGCAGGCATTACCAAATCCTGACTGGGAGATTACCACTGTCATTGAAAAGAAAAGTGTACAATCACTGCATTCTACCGCGGATAACATATGGGGCAAAAACTCGGAGGTTAACAAAGAAGCTCGAGAACAAGTTAAGGACCGCACAAAGAGCGATGGAACGAAAAATGTTAGGCCTAACGTTAAGATAGAGGAAGAGAGCGGTGTGGATCACAGAACAAACGGGGATGGCCGATATTCTAGTTAACATTAAGCGGAAAAAATGGAGATGGGCAGGCGATGTAATGCATAGGACGGATAACCGGTGGACCATTAGAGTTACAGAATGGATACCAAGAGAAGGGAAGCGCAGTCAAAGACGGCAGAAAACAAGTGGAGTGATGATGTTAGGAAATTCGCAGGCGCAAGTTGGAATCAGCTAGCACAAGACAGGGGTAATTGGAGATCGCAGGGAGAGGCCTTCGTCCTGCAGTGGACAGAGATAGGATGATGATGATGATGATGATGATGATGATGATGATGATGATGATGATGATGATGATGACTTGGGCTGCTTTCCATTGACTTGGAATGCCACCTTGCTCCCAGCACTTATTCATGTAGTCTATGAGAACTCGGACGGATTCATCGTCGAGGTTCCTGAGCGTCTTGTTGGTTATCCCATCAGGTCCTGGTGCAGACTTCGGGTAGAGCCTGGTAAGTTCATATCTGACTTCTGCTTCCTTAATGGGAGCAACGAGATCAGGATTCTCATTACTTCTGTAATCCGGGAGTCTTTCTCTATGCGCATCTAAAACGTACATCTTTTGGAGCTCTCGAAAGAGCTATTCTTCTGATCCTTCGTAGCTGTGTATAACCTTCTGTAAATATTGCCTTTTTACGGTTTTTGCACTCTCGGGATCCAAGAGGCATCGGAGAATGTTCGAGGTCTTGGACATACCCAATGGGCTATCAGACTTTTCGGTAATGTGCCATGTTACACACATACTGAAAAATACTTTACAAAATTTCACACCCTGAAAACGACTGCGCTATGTGCTTTGAGAATATGCATGTATAGGGCTGCTGATGAAAGTATTAATGCTTTCATGTTATCTGCATTTAAGTTAATTCCTTATACACCTGTTTATAACATACGTCACCATGCTTCCGGGTCTTTAACCTTTTGCCACACAATGTATCACGGACAATCGTTGCACTGCATCCTACCACTTTATCGTAATATCATTGAGAAGAATAACGTTTTACTTAAAGAATTATAACAGGAAAAGATGCTTTCTAGTCTTCACCTCATTTAGCACATTTAAGGCTAGAATAATAAAGATGCGTGTGCCATTTGGTTTTACAAGTAATATTTGGCTGTTTCTATTGTTTTTTTGTTACTTTCCCATTAATAAATAAACTTGTAATAGCACTGAAAAAATGTGCTAGTGTCTGCACTCTTTCTAATAACTGAGAAATTATGTACGTAGTCTTCTTTCTTTATGATTGTTTTCTCGGTTTTATTTAGGGCTTCCTATTTTGCAGTAGTCTTCAACGCAAACTAAGGGGAGAGAAACACACAAAGGTATGAGCCGTCGAAGTGCCTAGACTCTGCCGTCAACGCAGATCGCTTTCAACATAGGGCGCGCGCACCACAGGTTAAGCAGTTGCTGCCGAAATACAACGCCCCCCCCCCCCCTACCTCCCTCCCCCCGGAGCCTAGCGTACGACGAAAGACGGCGCGCTTTCTTCCCGCTTTCCTCCATCGCGCGCGCGAGATTGAGCCGCCATCCTCAGCTCAAAATCGCACGCTTTCACTCGCGCATACAGCATACGGCGCGCGGAAACGATGTTAACGCCCTTGCACTTTATAAGGAGCATCACGGCGACGACGACGGCGGACATGCGCCTGGAGTGTCCATATAATTGCTATCGAAATTATATAGGAATGGCACCCATACGCTTCCGCGTAACCCACGTTCACGAAGGGAAGCGTCACCGTAAGTTTTTCTCTCCCTTCTTGTTTTATATTTCCGGTGCCGGTAAGAAAGATGAAAAGTTTGCAAAGTTTATAGTGCCTCTCACGCTGTTAGAAATACATTGTTTTGAGTATATCAAGATTTTTTTATTTTTTCTAAATGCGTAAACATTTCTATGGTTATCGAACGAGAAAACTGTCCGTGCGTCCGTCCTTCGCGTAAGATGATCACTGTCAAGATAGTGCCAGCCAGCTGTGGGAGAAGACGACGACGAACGCGCGAGCACCGGGGCACGGGCGCGTCTCTGTGACCACGTGACGTGTGCAAACAGGCACGCACTCGGCTCACCTTCAGTAAGCCAGAACTGTGGAGCAGCCGTGGCTTTGGATTGGAGCGTCATCAGCGCCACTTAACAGTTCAGTGTTGCAACCGCGCTTCCCCGTTTCACGACTCCTTTCACGGTCGTTCTCGCAATGATACCAAACACACCAGCGCACGACCACTCAACACCAAGTCATCACTACGAAATGCTTACGCGTCATTCAGATGAGGAGATTCTACGTAAATGTTTTCCTCTCTCTCTTTTCCCCTATTTACAATCCCTATTTCCTCCACCCAAGTACAGAGTAGCAAACCGGAATGTCGCATCTGGTTAGACTGTTTGCCTTTTCTCCCTCTCTCTCCCTCTCTGATACTTGTAATTTTTTGGCAATATATTCAAAACATTTTTAGCGCTTAAATCAAGGTTCTGCATCAAAGGGTTGCTAGAGTTTATTCTTTCTCTAGAATGCAACATATTTCATTTAAATCGCTCCAGCGAATGTTTCATAAAAGCATTTCGCAAGTTTCCATATATTTGAATAGGTAAATCGGAGTTTTGCCTGAGCTAAAGCTTCCATTTAATTTTCATCACAGATGGTGCTAAAAGTCCCTGCGGCATAATCAGTAGACTATTTTCACAAGACCAAGGAGGTTTAAAAAAGAAAAATAAAATTATAAATTAGCAATTTAAATTTAAAATTTATAAATTTAAAGCGTTAAATTTTTCAAAAAGGGTTGCCCAACATGCCCCAAAATGGCAATCGCCAAGGCTTGCAAATCGCTACTCCTCAGCAGTGGGAGGCCACGCTGCTCAGCTCGGATCCCGACGTGCAAGTCTGGATCACGCAGAAGGCAGAGGCAGCCGTTAGAATCCACTTCTGGCCGCCTGATCACAAGTTGTCCCCCACCAAGTTACATTTTCATTCCATCTGAATTATATCGTTCTGAATACTACCTCTTCCTCTTCCTTGAGCGAGACCAGCATAAACGTAGTTTTTTTTTTTTTTTCGAGCATGCACCTTACCTCCGTTAGCGCGCGTGTAAAGCACGTGCCTCGCTCGATGATCGACGGCGTCACTGCACGTGCTCTCGCTAGAAAAAGTTAACTTCGTCGCAACTTCTTCTTCACTGCGTTGCAGCACAGAAAAGACACCATCAAAACATGCGTCTGTACATCTGCATAAAGCAGAGCCTGGGCCCCTCTCTCTGCATGCATTCTAGGGGGATTCTCACTGAGCTCGCTATGCAGCGATCAAATCTCACTGAGCTCACTATGCAGCGATCAAATCTCACTGAGCTTACTATGCAGCAGCCAATCGAGCATCCTCTGCAGCTGGCTGTTACGGAATGGGTCTTTTCCTTGCCCTTTCTGACGTGCGGCGGAGTGCTTGAAGCTTCTTGCTTCACCTCCTCCGCGGATTCTTCAGGAGAACCACTTGCTCCTGGTTAAACCCAGTCCTTTTCTCCCCCCCATTTCCTCTTCCTCCTCCAACTTTCCCTACCTCTCCGCTTCCTTCATCCCAATCCCCTCCTGAAAAATCAAAAATCAGGCCAGCATAGCAAACCAAGGGACAGGAAGTGGAGTCAAAGCATCAGGCCGACTAAAGCGGCCAAGGCTTCCGTCCTCGGACGTGTGGTGGTGCTAGTGGGACACATTGTTGCTAGTACCGCAGTGGACTAGCAAGAAGCACGTGAACGGCCAAGAAGACTCAAAGCCGTACGCCGGTTAAGCACTTTAATTCTCTTCTGAAATAACCTCCTTTACATGCGCAAGCTTGTGTATTGGAACCTTTTGCGAAGTGTCGAACGACAGCAGTGTCGAAGTTGAGTGTTATTATAGCATCCAGAAAGTTGTTTCAGGGCGTAACTTATAGTAATAACATTTCTCTGCAAGCGTTGAGGCTGCGGGTTTTTTTTTTTTTTTTTTTTTTTTGTGAATGTTACTGGAATCGTTTTTCTCGCCATGAAAAAGCGTGCACGTAAAACACGGGCGCTAAAGAAAGCGTTTGCACCGATATTAAGAGACCTCTGAAAACTTTGCACAAATTCAGGAGATGGTGTATGTCATCAAGTCGGCAAATTATCAATACTTGCGTTAATTGAGGGATTTACAAAATATGTCAATCTCGCCAATTGCTAAGAGCCCTCACCGAGATGTTTGAGACGACTGGTAACTCTACCAGTTTCAAGATATTAACTTTCCAAGTGTCCGACGAAATGCATTGGCGTTCCAGTTACTTTTGTGCTTCCATGCCTGAAATCGCGTTTTCTATAAGAAGTGGAGCAACAGTGCATTTTTACCGCAACTTTGACGGCGCATATCTCGAAATCAGTGCCATCCTCAGAATTCGTTCCAAGTCGATATGGTTTGGAAACTTACCAGCTACAATTCGTAGATTGAAATACATGCCGCAGGTAACTTAATTAAAATGTTAATTAGCGGAACTATGTTAATTATTCAATTAAGTATTTTGATTTCTCGTTGAAGTTTTGGCCGCATCAACTATTAATTTAGATCAAGGGTTAGACTTGTGCTATATGCCGCAGGCAATTTTGAAAATGGTGCAGTTAAAAAAGACAACCTATATGTGCTACCATTCTACTATGTGGACCACAAGACCAACTATAGTGCTCGAAGTAAGAGAGGAATATCATTAACTTTCGGAGAAAGGACACGATGTCATTTTCTAGTGGCTTCAAGACCATGGTGGCCTCGCGGGCAACGAACATGCCAATGAAGCTGCTGAGAGTTCTCACGAAGATGGCGTGAACGAGCCTATTCCGCTGTCAAGAATAGATGCAACAACAAAGCTTTGCATGCTGGCGCAATTTGTCACACAATCCATGAGGAATACGCCAGGTTTCATCACATCTGTCTGCATCACGTGGACCCTCCTCCCAGATTCATGTTTCAAGTTTATTTGTGCTTATCAAGACATTATTACATGACTAGAATATGCAGAAAAGGGTCCCAAGGTCGGGCGACCGTACCGGGACCCTGTATACGTAACTGATAGAAGAAAATTAGGAACGAGACGAAAATTAAAAAAATACGCAAGGAATAGAAATCCAATCAAACGTAGAAATAGGTTGAAAATAAAAACACAGGCGAAACAATCAATTCAAGCAAAATACAAAGTGAGCCGAAGTAACAGTGCAAGTATAGAAAAATGTCTTATCTACAAAGTCAGAAATATAATCAAGAAATGGAAACTCCGATTAACAGTCAAAGTATGCAAGTCAAGTTACATAAAAACAATTAAACCGTATGTATCGTATGCACAGTACCCCGTATCTAGAGCTGCCTCGAAACGAGACAACTGTTCATTGCCGACTGCTGTTTGCTGCATCCGGTCAGGTACGGATATTTTGGCTTGCGCATCGGAATGGCTGACAGTGCTGCCTGTGGCGATTGCGGCAGCGAGGAAACCATGGAACACGTACTCTGTCATTGTCCTCGCTACCGCATCCAGAGAGTCGCTCGCCTCGACGACCTGTCGCTTTCTGAGCAGGCGGCGATCTTGAAATGCCCGCTTATGCGGTCCTCACACCAGAAGGCGACGCAAGCCCTACGGAAGTTCCTCCGTTCAAGCGACCAAATTGAACTACTTTTACACTGCCGCGTTCTTTTTTTTTTTTTTTTTGTAGCTACATTACGCCAGGTTTTCGCCTGTTCGCCGTCGCCGCACTTTGAGCCGTGGCCGCACTGTGACGTCACACCATGGCCCTCGATGCTCCAGCATCTCGGCTCGTCGCGGTCACCGCTCGGCCACCGCTCCTACAGGCGCGCGTCCCCGTTGCCTGGCAACCGCCACAGCTGGCGCGCTCGCCGCGCTCTCTGTGTGGCATCACGCCACGGGCCTCGATCCTCCGGCAACTCGCCTCGTCGCGGTCCCCGCGCGGGTACCGCTCCTTCCGTTGGTAATGTCCTATATATAATAACAGTACCGCCATCCTTTGAATCATGGCGCTTCTCTCTCTCCTGTATCTCCGATTGGACGATGACAGCGCGCGCTTTCAATTCTTGATATTTTGCTTTTTTCCGCCTCAGAGCCATTTTGAAAGTCACTCTGCGCAGCCGCAGTCGCCGGCGGCAGCGGCGGCGCGCGCCCGGCCTGAAAGTTTCAACGTGGACTTTCTAGGGGCGCCACGGCCACCTTGCTTTCGCAAGCAAAATGTAAAAAAAAATAAAAAAAGAAAAGAAAAAAAATGTCACAGTTTCGCCCTAAGGGCGAAGCAATGAATGCGATAGCAACACAGCAATGTCATATAAAGTAAGGTGAGCGGCTTTGGTAGCAATATGAATTGTAGTAAACATGAGCTGATTAAGTAAGCAGGTGTGCTGTGGCGTAAGTAGACCGACATGAAGAGAGACTCGATGACCACGAGGAGGCGCGTGTGAAACGGTAGTGTTGATGAGAAGCGCTTCCCGTGGGCAGCGCGTGCGAAGGGACACACCTGTAGCGCTGCACTGCCGACCCGGGCAGCATTTCATGTGTAGCGTGCGTTGGAAAATGTGGCCCGACTATTACTAACTGATTGAACAAGGGTGGTGTGAGCGCGCACAAACAAACACGAATAGATCACACTGAATGACTGCAGACAACGACTGTCAAAACGTTGGCAGCAAGCGCATATATACGCCGCAGCAGCGGGCGAAGGTACGTGCGGTCTATCGCTTTAACGGAAACTGAGCGGCGAATGCACGGCGCATAAAGGTCAGAGCCGTGTGGAGATAAGAGGCGGTTGCGGACGAGCGACGAGCGCGGTTGTTGGCAGCGTAGAAGTGCCCCCCCCCCCCCCCCCCCGCGCTCCTTCCGGCGCTGGCTTCCCGCTTCCTTGCTTGCGCGTGGGAGAGATAAGAGACTGTGCGGACGAGCGTCGAGCGCGGTTGTTGGCAGAGAAGTGCCCCCCCCCCCCCCCTGCTCCCTCCGGCGCTGGCTTTCCGTTTCCTTGCTTGCGCGTGGGAGATTGAGTGCGTTCGCTCTCCTAGCGCGCGTCCCCGCACGCTTCCGCTCGGGCATACAGCGCGCGGCGAAGATTTTATCCATAGGGAACCTCACGGCGACGGCGGCGACGACGGCGACGGCAGAAATCCGGTAGAAGTGTCCATTGTTGCGAATGTCGACGGTCCGAGCGGCCACGAAGGGTTCCATGTATGGTGCCGTGCCAGGTGCCGAGAGGAGGAGATATCCAGGGAGATTAGAAAACTGTTTTATATACACTGTACATGGTATATTACAAGATGGGCTCCATGATATTGGAGCCGTCTACGTACTAACATCTTTGCATGTGGTAGCGTTTACATCTCCGAGCGTTCTCCATGGTCGAGCGTGCTCTACATCGTCAAGCGTGCTCTACATGGTCAAGCCTCAAGCGTCCCTCACAACACTCAAGTCCCCTGTCTTATCCCTTTCGTTTCCCTCTTTCACTCGACGAGGGAATACACTGTAGTTCTTTTAGCCAATCAGCATCTTGGATCAGGTGGCCATATCCCGCACGTGATGTGTCGTCGTTTCCCGCCGGGCTCCGCCTCCAATCTTGTTAGGTCGCCCCCGAACACAGGCAGCGGTTGACACCTTGGGAACCGAACGTTGATGTCGTTCCCCCGGGATTGCCAGACACTGGCCCCTTTCAAGATTCGCCACTCCATAGCGGTCAGTTCGCGGAATCAGGGAGGGCGGTGGCTGTCTCGAAAGGGCGCCAGTTTGGCGCGTCGCAATCGACGCCGGACCTCGTCGTGGTTCGGGCGGCGCTGGTAATTCACGGAACCGCACCTAAGGGCGACGCTGCCGTTTAGCGACGCATGAGGTAGCCTGGAGACCAACTGCTAATCCCTCAGTCCCAGGTGACAATTCTCGGCCGCGAGAAAGGGCGCCAGGTTGGCGCGTCTGAGTCGGCGCAGGCCTCCTTTGTCCCGAGGGACCGCCAGACACAACAGCACCCCCGCCGCCAGATGATGCATCGGGAGGTCGAGTTGTTCCATGCAGCTCGGCCGGTTTGATGCCTGCTTCGCTCAAAGCCATGGGGCCGCTGCTTCCAGGAATGATGATCTTCCCGCCAAAGGCCTCTTCAAGGTGGGCTATGACTGGGCTGCAGAAATGACAACCTCCAAGCTCCAAGGAGCGACCTTTGTCAGCCACACACAATGCTGCAAGCGCCACTGTAAGCCACTCTCATCGCCAGACTTTACCAATTCCAAAAATCTGACAACCCCCTATCTAAAGAAAACCCTGAAACACAAGGTGCTCGTTGATCCGGACAAGTACCAAAAAACTTCCGATGATGTGTCTTCGCAAATAGACACCGACTGGGTTTATGTAATAAAGCTAAGTCATTATGAATTAGAGCTTCCACAGATCAGGAAGGCGAAGGGAGAACTGGCCTTCACTAATTCACATTCCGTAACACTTAGCACGAAAAAGCTACGTAATCCTTACCTTATACCAAAAATGCCAAATCAACAAATAGGAAGACCATCTACCACGTGCCCAAATTGGCTCGCAAAGCCTTACTTATTCTGCATTTGCCCCAGCGCATTTCGAACTTGTGCTGCTTTAATGCTCCCTCTGAGCAGGTGGCCGTATTCATGGGAGATGCCCTTTTGCCGTATGTTGCAGAGAAAATGAATCTATCGCTAATGGCGATCCGCGCAACCAGTTTCTAACGCACGGTCCTCTCCACGTGCGTGCGGGAACAACCATCCGACGCTTTCCAAAGTCAGCTGAAGTATACTGCCTAACAAAAGCTCCTAAAGCTCAAAGTCGTTCAAAAAAAAATATCCTCCAACAAATGAAAATTAATCAACACAACTTAGAAAAACGTGCTGGGAAAAAATAAGGACTCCTGTTAACAAAACACGACTTTTTACGCACTCTCGCAAAAGCGCAGGTCATCAACTTGCGCAACCTGCGCGTGACCTTCTAAACTATTGCAACCCTGACACTAAGTCTATAGCTGACACCAAGTGTACAGCTGTCGTCGCGTAAACCCACCCCTTTAATCTGTGGGTCAAACCCGAGCCGAAAAGGTTAACAACTCAACAAAACACTGCGGTATTCTTTACGCCTGTAAAACATTCAACACGCATCTCCCACAAAATGAATACAAAAGAAGAAGAAAATGCTACCCGTCTTCCTTGTTTACTTATTCTCGAGCCCCAATCGCACCCCTTTCTTTCAAACGAACTCGAGGGGGTCGCGCATTCCGGGGATTTCGCAAGGTGCCGTCGCGAAGAAGGCAAAAGCCACTAATTCGCCTGACACACCTCGTGGCTCCGACTGTAGCACAACAGCCTCCAAGTACTGGGAGGGAGATGTATTCACAGAACCGCGCGCACACTGTCCCATTATCTGCAAGGCAGTCGCCATTCATTGCCCCCGCGAGTGATCGGCTCCGGTGGCAGCTTACCGGCCGCTTCCTTTTGTCCCTCTGCCTACAGTGTACCTTACGCGATGCGGTCAGGTGACGGTCACCACGCCTGAATCTTCGCGAGACTCGCCTTTTCGCGACGTGCGTCACGCCGATCCTTGACCTCAGCAAACGCCTAAGCTTGGGAGTTACCCTCCTGCGCTTTTTCACATTATCTGGCTGGATCATGATCTTAGCGCGTTTACCAATGTCGCCTTGGCGCTTCGCACGTTTGACTCGAGACGCCCTGACCGCCTCCACCTTTCGAATCCTGCGCTTACGCCTTTTATGTTTGGCATGCTTCGTTGGTCCTGCGGCATCAGCACACGCACTTGAAATTTCGTTGCCCTCTCGGGTTTCACAGTGCGTCTGCCTTTGTAATAGAACATGACCAGATTTGACCATTGAGCAAGCTGGCTCGTCATGAAGTCTAACTTCAGCTGGCCTAGCTCTATCACTGCCGTCGACAGCTTGCAAAACTCCTTGCTGGCCTTCGAAGTCGGCCTCTGTTTCCAGAACAGCCTCGCTAAATGGCGAAACAGCTGTTTCTTCGCGCTTGTCACTGTGTCCGTTAACTAGGGGCACAACAACCCTCTCAGCGCACTCTAAACTAGCACTATCAAGACTAGCTTTGTTACTCTCGTCTTGGCCTTCGCAGTCGGCCACAAGTTCTAGGGCGGGAAAACCACCGCTCACTTCAGTGACCGAATTCACCTCGCTTCCGGCTACTAACACCTTTAACTCGTCACTGCTTGCAGCTGCCTCTGGAATCGTATCTTGGTCCTTTGACCGCTGCTCATTAGGGGACACGCCTAGCAGTCTCTGAGTCTCCTCATGTGCTTTTGCCCTGAAAGCTCCCTTACTGGAGAAGGAACTCTCCCTGCTCCTCCTTAGAGAAAAACTCTCCTGGTTCCTCTTTGGAGAAAACACTCGCCTTTCCTTTGGCGACTTTTCTGACCTATTCGACAATAAATAGGGCAACCTATCTGGCAGGCTGGCTGAAATTGCCGCCGCCGTACACACTTGGCCTAAAGGGCCTTCCGTTGCTGGTGCGGGAAAACCGCCGCTCTCTTTGCTTTGTGTGTGTGTCACTTGCATCACACCTTTTCCAAAGCTTTCTAATCTAGCCATCTCAGTGCTAGCAGTACCTTCGACAGGATGGGCTTCTCTCTCACTTGGGCCTTCGAAGTCGGCCTGCCATGCTACACCAAAGCGCCTGAACAAAGCTCTCTTAGCCCTGTCGTAGTCGCGCGCTTTCTCATCGGACAAACAATGCAAGAAACACGCAGCGACACTAAACGGGAGCAGTGCTCCTAATCGCTCGGCCCACGAGTCCCTGCTGACACCCTCTTTCTCACACACTCGTTCAAAACCGGCGAGGAAATTAACAATACCCTCGTCTGTCTCGAAAGTGTGGAGCTGGCGTCGCGCTGTCCGCCATCTGAGCGTCTGATTTTCCCGTTCAAGCTCTTTCATCCTAAGAGCGTGCCGTTGCGCTGCCTCCTGCTCGCGCCTCTCGCGAATTTCTGCATCGTGCCTGCGCCTTTCTGCTTCTTCACGCTCGCGCCTCTCGCGCTTCTCTACAGCTTCAAGCTCGCGCCTCCTGCACTCCTCTGCCTTTTGCTTTCTTTCCTCAATTGTCTCCCAAGCCTCATCAGCTTCCTCGACCGTCACCTCTTCTACCTTCATGACGTCGAGAACCGCTTCTTTCGTTTTTGTGGAGTCGACCGAAATGCCTAACTCCTCGCAAATTAGAAGGAGGTCCTGCACTCTGAATTTCTCCATAGCGATCTTGTTTGCCTTCAAAATTCACCCTTCCTAAAATTCGCTATGTAAAGAAGGTGAATTTCCCAAAATGGCGCCCGCCAGAAAACACAAAGTTACTCTCCTAGCAACTACCTACTTGTACTAGAGAGTTCTGGCGACATGAAGCGCAAACTCAGGCACTAAGCCCGTCCTTATCGCTACCATCAGGAGATCGCAGAATTTCTCTCTTCGTTCCTTCCTTATGAAACAATTTTCCTGGCCTCTCCGGCCTTCTCCCAACTCACTTCCTCATTCTGTAAAAGCTCCAATTGTTGACTTTTGCCTACCGCAGGGACAACCAAAATGCCCATCGGCTCACAACTTTTGAGGAGTTCCTGGATTTCAAACTTATCCGTATTTACAGTGCACCCTGTGTTTCTTCCCCTTAGTAATTTAGCCCACGAGACACTACATTCTTGGTCTGTGAGACAAAATCACTAACAACATCAAACACCATTACCGACTTAGTCACCTGCGCTAATGAGTCTGGCGAAAAGAGAAGCAAACACGTAGCACTCACCACACCGATGTAGCCAACGCAGGCCGATCCCATAAGCTGCCAGCCACTGTTGCGAAAGTCGATGGTCCGTGGGTCCACGAAGGGTTGCATGTATGATGCCGTGCCAGGTGCCAAGAGGAAGAGATATCCAGGGAGATTAGAAAACTGTTTTATATACACTGTACATGGTATATTACAAGATGGGCTCCATGATATTGGAGCCGTCTACGTGCTAACATCTTTGCATGTGGTAGCGTTTACATCTCCGAACGTTCTCCATGGTCGAGCGTGCTCTACATCGTCAAGCGTGCTCTACATCGTCAAGCGTGCTCTACATGGTCAAGCCTCAAGCGTCCCTGATAAGTGGTTCTTGAGGAAAGGGAAAGGTTCTTTTAGCCAATCAGCATCTTGGATCAGGTGGCCATATCCCGCACGTGATGTGTCGTCGTTTCCCGCCGGGCTCCGCCTCCAATCTTGTTAGGTCGCCCCCGAACACAGGCAGCGGTTGACACCTTGGGAACCGAACGTTGATGTCGTTCCCCCGGGATTGCCAGACACTGGCCCCTTTCAAGATTCGCCACTCCATAGCGGTCAGTTCGCGGAATCAGGGAGGGCGGTGGCTGTCTCGAAAGGGCGCCAGTTTGGCGCGTCGCAATCGACGCCGGACCTCGTCGTGGTTCGGGCGGCGCTGGTAATTCACGGAACCGCACCAAAGGGCGACGCTGCCGTTTAGCGACGCATGAGGTAGCCTGGAGACCAACTGCTAATCCCTCAGTCCCAGGTGACAATTCTCGGCCGCGAGAAAGGGCGCCAGGTTGGCGCGTCTGAGTCGGCGCAGGCCTCCTTTGTCCCGAGGGACCGCCAGACACAACACCATATAATTGCTATCGCAATAAAACAAGCGCTGAGGAGAGGAGACGGCGGAGGAAAGAGTAGATGGCGGTACTTTTTCTATATAGGGACTTTAGCCGTTGGGCGCTCTCTGCGCCCTCTGTATGACGTCACACCCCGCGCTCCACAGCTGTGATAGCTGGGAGTATAGACGTTTTCACGAGGGCTCTTCCGACGGTCTGGCGTCGAGAGTATGTGTCAGTGTTGCCTGTTTCCATTGGTTTTTTGTTACTTTCCCATTAATAAATGGACTTGTAAGCACTGAAAAAATGTGCTAGTGTCTGCACTCTTTCTAATAACTGAAAAATTATGTACGTAGTCTTATTTCTTTATGATTGTTTTCTCGGTTGTATTTAGGGCTTCCTATTTTGCAGTAGTCTTCAACGCAAACTAAGTGGAGAGAAACACACAAAGGTATGAGCCGTCGAAGTGCCTAGACTCTACCGTCAACGCAGATCGCTTTCAACATAGGGCTCGCGCACCACGGGTTAAGCGGGAGACACACGGTCCGATTCGGTGTCCGATCCGGCGTTCGAGGCGCCGGAACGGCAGCCGGAACCGAGGCGTTTTGCCGTGCCGAAGCGCCGGATCGGATGCCCGGCGTGCGATAAACTGGACAGATTTTCACCGTCCGACACGTCCGGCAACCGCACCGTCATTTGGCCGCAGCCAATGACAGCGCGCCTGGCATGTGACGTTCTCTGACGCTCCCTCCAGAGAGGCGGTGCCGGCGGGCCGGTCTGTCGTCGCCTCTTTTTTTTTTTTTTTTTTTTTTCATGCCGGCTGCAACAGCATTGCTACAATTCGTTTCTGACACGAAATAGTTACCAGTTCGGTAAAATTATCTAGAACCTGTGCCTGTTCTGCAGAGCAGCGCCTAGTACTAGCACTCAGCTACTTGCGAGATCCGCCGGGAGCCGCGATGCGACAGCATTTCGCAGATAGACAGCACACACCGACTGTCTGAGCGAGGCTACTCGCTTAGCTTGCTCGCTTGCCCTTCGCATCGACGGCGTCGAGTAATCCAAGTGTATTTATTTACGGGTAACCTACGTGTACAATGTTAATCGTGTTGGCAAAAATAAGCGCACTTCGACGAGCTCGGACTGGATCGCAAGAGCCGTTGGCCGTGGCTTCCGCCGAGCCAGGCCTACCGGCCCTATTGCTGGCTGTCGGCGGAGCCGTCAATGGAGAACACACCGCTGCGAAGTGTTTTGTCGCTCGCAAAGATGAAATTTTAGTGTCAGTGTTCGCGTAAAGCGAAGCCGCATTGCGCAAAGTTGTTTATCTTGAATATCTCGACGAGTATACGAAGTCTTCCGAGCGTACAAGCTGGGGCGCAAGATCTGGGCAGAGCTTAGGCGCCGCTCGCTCGTTCGGATGCCCGTCCCGTGTGCCCCGAATCGTCGTATGCCGCATGCCGGAGCATGCGGCGCCGCATATCGGAGCGGACGCCGAATCGTACCGTGTGTCTCCTGCTTTACGCAGTTGCTGCCGAAATACAACGTCCCCCCCCCCCCCCCTACCTCCCCTCCCCCCGGAGCCTAGCCTACGACGAAAGACGGCGCGCTTTCTTCCCGCTTTCCTCCATTGCTCGCGCGAGATTGAGCCGCCATCCTCAGCTCACCATCGCACGCTTTCACTCGCGCATACAGCATACGGTGCGCGGAAACGATGTTACGCCCTTGCACTTTATCAGGAGCATCACGGCGACAACGAGCGCGGACATGCGCCTGGAATGTCCATATAATTGCTATCGAAATTATATAGGAATGGCACTCATACGCTTCCGCGTAACCCACGCTCACGAAGGGAAGCGTCACCGTAAGTTTTTCTCTCCCTTCTTGTTTTATATTTCCGGTGCCATTAAGAAAGATGAAAAGTTTGCAAAGTTTATATTGACTCTCACGCTGTTAGAATTACATTGTTTTGAGTATATCAAGATTTTTTATTTTTTTCTAAATGCGTAAACATTTCTATGGTTATCGAACGAGAAAACTGTCCGTGCGTCCGTCCTTCGCGTAAGATGATCACTGTCAAGATAGTGCCAGCCAGCTGTGGGAGAAGACGACGACGAACGCGCGAGCACCGGCACGGGCGCGTCTCTGTGACCACATGACGTGTGCAATCAGGCGCGCACTCGGCTCACCTTCAGTAAGCCAGAACTGTGGAGCAGCCGTGGCTGTGGATTGGAGCGTCATCAGCGCAACTTAACAGTTCAGTGCTTCAACCGCGCTTCCCCGTTTCTCGACTCTTTCACGGTCGTGCTTGCAATGATACCAAACACACCAGCGCACGACCACTCAACACCAAGTCGTCACTACGAAATGCTTACGCGTCATTCAGATGAGGAGATTCTACGTAAATGTTTTCCTCTCTCTCTTTTCCCCTATTTACAATCCCTATTTCCTCCACCCATGTACAGAGTAGCAAACCGGAATGTCGCATCTGGTTAGACTCATGGCCTTTTCTCCCTCTGTCTCCCTCTCTGATACTTGTAATTTTTTTGCAATATATTCAAAACATTTTGAGCGCCTAAATCAAGGTTCTGCATCAAAGGGTTTCTGTAGTTTATTCCTTTCTCTAGAATGCAACATATTTCATTTAAATCGCTCCAGCGGTTGTTTCATAAAAGCATTTCGCAATTTTACATATATTTGAATAGGGAAATCGGAGTTTTGCCTGAGCTAAAGCTTCCTTTTAATTTTCATCACAGATGGTGCTAAAAGTCCCTGCGGCATAATCAGTAGACTGTTTTCACAAGACCAAGGAGGTTTAAAAAAGAAAAATAAAATTATAAATTAGCAATTTAAATTTAAAATTTATAAATTTTAAGCATTGAATTTTTTTTAAAGGGTTGGCCAACATGCCCCAAAATTGCAATCGCCAAGGCTTGCAAATCAATACTCCGCAGCAGTGGGAGGCCACGTTGCTCAGCTCGGATCCCGACGTGCAAGTCTGGGGTCACGCAGAAGGCAGAGGCAGCCGTTAGAATCCACTTCTGGCCGCCTGACCACAAGTGGCCCCTCACCAAGTGACATTTTCATTCCATCTCAAATATAGTTCTGAATACTATAGCTCTTCCTCTTCCTTGGGCGAGACCAGCATAAACGTAGTTGTTTTTTTTTTTCTTCGAGCATGCACCTTACCGCCGTAAGCGCGCGTGTCAAGCACGTGCATCGCTCGATGATCGACGGCCTCACTGCACGTGCTCTCGCGAGGAAAAGTTAACTTCGTCGCAACTTCTTCTTCACTACGTTGCAGCACAGAAAAGACACCATCAAAACATGCGTCTGTACATCTGCATAAAGCAGAGCCTGGGCCCCTCTCTCTGCATGCATTCTATGGGGATTCTCACTGAGCTCGCTATGCAGCGATCAAATCTCACTGAGCTTACTATGCAGCAGCCAATCGAGCATCCTCTGCAGCTGGCTGTTACGGAATGGGTCTTTTTCTTGCCCTTTCTGACGTGCGGCGGAGTGCTTGAAGCTTCTTGCTTCACCTCCGCCGCGGATTCTTCAGGAGAACCACTTGCTCCTGGTTAAACCCAGTCCTTTTCTCCCCCCACATTTCCTCTTCCTCCTCCAACTTTCCCTACCTCTCCGCTTCCTTCATCCCAATCCCCTCCTGAAAAATCAAAAATCAGGCCAGCATAGCAGACCAAGGAACAGGAAGTGGAGTCAAAGCGTCAGGCCGAATAACGCGGCCAAGGCTTCCTTCCGTCCTCCGACGCGTGGTGGTGCTAGTGGGACACATTGTTGCTAGTACCGCAGTGGACTAGCAAGAAGCACGTGAACGGCCAAGAAGACTCAAAGCCGTACGCCGGTTAAGCACTTTAATTCTCTTCAGAAATAACCTCCTGTACATGCGCAAGCTTGTGTATTGGAACCTTTTGCGAAGTGTCGAACGACGGCAGTGTCGAAGTTGAGTGTTATTATAGCATCCAGAAAGTTGTTTCAGGGCGTAGATTATAGTAATAACATTTCTCTGCAAGCGTTGAGGCTGCGGTTTTTTTTTTTTTTTGTGAATGTTAATGGAATCGTTTTTCTCGCCATGAAAAAGCGTGCACGTAAAACACGTGCGCTAAAGAAAGCGTTTGCACCGATATAAAAACCTCTGAAAACTTTGCAGAGAAGTCTGAGAACTTTGCACATATTCAAGAGGTGGTGTATGTCACCAAGTCGGCAAATTATTAATACTTGCGTTAATTGAGGGATTTACAAAATATGTCAATCTCGCCAATTGCTAAGAGCCCTCACCGAGATGTTTGAGACGACAGGTAACTCTACCAGTTTCAAGATATTAACTTTCAAAGGGTCCGACGCAATGCATTGGCGTTTCAGTTACTTTTGTGATTCCATGCCTGAAATCGCGTTTCCTTATAAGTGGAACAACAGTGCATTTTTACCGCAACTTTGACGGCGCATATCTCGAAATCAGTGCCATCCTCAGAATTCGTTCCAAGTCGATATGCTTTGAAAACTTACCAGCTACAATTCGTAGATTGAAATATATGCCGCAGGTAACTTAATTAAAATGTTAATTAGCGGAGCTATGTTAATTATTCAATTAAGTATTTTGATTTCTCGTTGAAGTTTTGGCCGCATAAACTATTAATTTAGATCAAGGGTTAGACTTGTGCTATACGCCGCAGGCAATTTTGAAAATGTTGGTGCAGTTAAAGAAGACAACCTATATGTGCTACCGTTCTACTATGTGGACCCCAAGACCAACTATAGTGCTCGAAGTAAGAGAGGAGTATCATTAACTTGCGGAGAAAGAACACGATGTCATTTTCTAGTGTCTTCAAGACCATGGTGGCCTCGCGGGCAACGAACATGCCAATGAAGCTGCTGAGAGTTCTCACGAAGATGGCGTGAACGAGCCTATTCCGCTGTCAAGAACAGGTGCAAAAACAAAGCCTTGCATGCTGGCGCAATTTGTCACACAATCCATTAGCAATACGCCAGGTTTCATCACATCTGTCTGCATCACGTGGACCCTCCTCCCAGATTCATGTTTCAAGTTTATTTGTGTCTATCAAGACATTATTGAATGACTAGAATATGCAGAAAAGGGTCCCAAGGTCGCGCGACCGTACCGGGACCCTGTATACATAACTTATAGAAGAAAATTAGGAAGGAGCCGGAAAATAGAAATCCAATCAAACGTAGAAATAGGTTGAAAATAAAAAGACAGGCGAAACAATCAATTCAAGCAAAATACAAAGTGAGCCGAAGTAACAGTGCAAGTATAAAAAAATGTCTTATCTACAAAGTCAGAAATATAATCAAGAAATGGAAACTCCGATTAACAGTGAAAGTTTGCAAGTCAAGTTACATAAACAACAATTAAACCGTATGTATCGTATGTACAGTACCCTGTATCAAGACTGCCTCGAAACGAGACAACTCTTCATTGCCGACTGCTGTTTGCTGCATCCGGTCAGGTACGGATATTTTGGCTTGCGCATCGGAATGGCTGACAGTGCTGCCTGTGGCGATTGCGGCAGCGAGGAAACCATGGAACACGTACTCTGTCATTGTCCTCGCTACCGCATCCAGAGAGTCGCTCGCCTCGACGACCTGTCGCTTTCTGAGCAGGCGGCGATCTTGAAATGCCCGCTTATGCGGTCCTCACACGAGAACCATGCTCGATGCTCCGGCAACTCGCCTCATCGCGGTCGCCGCGCGGCCTCCGCTCCTACAGGCGCGCGTCCGCCGTTGCCTGGCAACCGCCACAGCTGGCGCGCTCGCCGCGCCCTCTGTGTGGCATCACGCCACGGGCCTCGATTCTCCGGCAACTCGCCGCGCGGGTACCGCTCCTTCCGTTGGTAAAGTCCCTATATAAGAAAAGTACCGCCATCTGTTGATCAATGCCGCTTCTCTCTCTCTCCTGTATCTCCGATTGGACGATGATAGCGCGCGCTTTCGATTCTTGATATTTTTTTTTCCGCCTCAGAGCCATTTTGAAAGTCACTCTGCGCAGCCGCAGTCGCCGGCGGCGGCGTGCGCCCAGCCTGAAAGTTTCAACGTGGACTTTCTAGGGGCGCCACTGTCGGCTTGCTTTCGCAAGCAAAATGTAAAAAAAAAAAAAATGTCACAGTTTCGCCCTAAGGGCGAAGCAATGAATGCGAAAGCAACACAGCAATGTCATACGATGTAAGGTGAGCGGCTTTCGTAGCAATATGAATTGTAGTAAAGATGTGCTGATTAAGTAAGCAGGTGTGCTGCGGCGTAAGTAGACCGACATGAAGAGAGACTCGATGACCACGAGAAGGCGCGTGTGCAATGGTGGTGTTGATGAGAAGCGCTTCCCGTGGGCAGCGCGTGCGAAGGGACACACCTGTAGCGCTGCACTGCCGATCCGGGCAGCATTACATGTGTAAAGTGCGTTGGAAAATGTGGCCCGACTATTACTAACTGAATGAACAAGCGTGGTGTGAGTGCGCACAAACAAGCATGAATAGATCACACTGAATGACTGCAGACAACGACTGTCAAAACGCTGGCAGCAAGCCCATACGCCGCAGCGGGCGAAGGTACGTGCGGTCTATCGCTTCAACAGAAACTGAGCGGCGAATGCACAGTGCATAAAGGTCAGCGCCGTGTGGAGATAAGAGACGGTGCGGTCGAGCGACGAGCGCGGTTGTTGGCAGAGTAGAAGTGCGCCCCCCCCCCCCCCCGCTGCCTCCGGCGCTGGCTTCCCGCTTCCTTACTTGCGCGTGGGAGAGATAAGAGACTGTGCGAGCGAGTGACGAGCGCGGTTGTTGGCAGAGTAGAAGTGCCCCCCCCCCGCTCCCTCCAGCGCTGGCTTTCCGCTTCCTTGCTTGCGCGTAGGAGATTGAGTGCGTTCGCTCTCCGTGATAGCGCGCGCCCCCGCACGCTTCCGCTCGGGCATACGGCGCGCGGCGAAGATTTTATCTATACGGAACCTCACGGCGACGGCAACGGCGACGCCGACGGCAGAAATCCGGTTGAAGTGTCCATATAATTGCTATCGCAATAAAAAAGAAAAAAATTTGTCGCAGTTTCACCTGAAAGGCGAAGCATCAATTGCGATAGCAAACTTGTAGAGAGCTATACGGAGTAATGATATTAGCTTTATCAGCTGTATAAACTTGGACATATGCAGCAGCATCGGCAACACGCAGAACTGTTGTCGACGCCATCGGCGTTTTGCCCGCGTTCGCTCAAAATGCGTGCGGCGTTGGTGACTGTTGCCGGAGCCTCTGATATAAATAGGCACTGCGTGCCGCAGCTAAACGTCGCCTCCCTTCCCTACCCCTCCCCCACGGCCTCTCGCTCGTCGGAAGAAGGCGCGTTTGCTCTACATACATGGTGATTGTGAAGGAGAACAGAGACGCCTACTTCTGCAGCCCTTAAGCGAGCACGGCGCAGAACAGAACGCGCGTTTGTTCTCCGCCGTGCGTTCACTCCCCGTGAAAGACGCGCCCCTCGCGCCCTTTCACTCGCACATACAGCGTTCGGCGCGCGGCGACGATTTCTTCTCCAAATGACGTCATACAGAACCTCACGGCGACGGCGACGGCGACGCCGACGGCAGAAATCTGCTTTTGAGTGTCCATATAATTGCTATCGCAATAAAAAGAAAACTAAGCGCTGAGGAGAGGAGACGGCGGAGGAACGAGTAGATGGCGGTACTTTTTCTATATAGGGACTTTAGACCGTTGGGCGCTCGCTGCGCCCTCTGTATGACGTCACACCCCGCGCTCCACAGCTGTGATATGAAGGGGAGAGCTCGCCTCGCCGCAGCCATAGTTGAGGCCACAGTATGGATGGTGTCTAACTACAAGCGAAGCCTAAGTGCAGCCGGGGGTTTGTAGCTATCGCTACTCGACTATGTTTAACCAGAGCTAAACCACAACCAATTTTTTTTTTAGTGGCACGAGCACCGAGTGACACTCTTTGTTTCTTGCGCAGCAACTTCCGGTTATGGACCGACTTCCGGTTTGTCACAGAGGTGAGACGAAATAAAAAAATAAAAAAATAAAACCAGGTAGATATTGATGGTTCTACTTATGGTTGATGATATATATGAGCACGAGGTCGCGGGATCGAATCCCGGCTACGGCGGCCGCATTTCGATGGGGGCGAAATGCGAAAACACCCGTGTACTTAGATTTAGGTGCACGTTAAAGAACCCCAGGTGTTCCAAATTTCCGGAGTCCCCCACTACGGCGTGCCTCATAATCAGATCGTTGTTTTGGCACGTAAAACCCCATAATTTGATTTTTTTGATGATAGATATGACATCAGAGCACAGGTTTAATACAGTAATGAGCTAATGAAGTGTCAGGAATTATTAGAAACAATTAAGGAAAGTCTAATTGCCGTACACCAAAGCACACAATCGTACACGTTAGATACCCGCCGCATCAGTACAGGTTCCCGTGAAACTAACTGACCAGACGTGACGTCATCAGTGACGTCACACTTATACAATGTGTACCCGCTCATTAGTAATTAAAATAAAAAAATGTCCCAGTTTCGCCCTAAGGGCGAAGCGATGAATGCGATAGCAACACAGCAATGTCATACGAAGTAAGGTGAGCGGCTTTGGTAGCAATATGAATTGTAGTAAATATGAGCTGATTAAGTAAGCAGGTGTGCTGCGGCGTAAGTAGACCGACATGAAGAGAGACTCGATGACCACGAGAAGGCGCGTGTGAAACGGTGGTGTTGATGAGAAGCGCTTCCCGTGGGCAGCGCGTGCGAAGGGACACACCTGTAGCGCTGCACTGCCGACCCGGGCAGCATTGCATGTGTAGCGTGCGTTGGAAAATGTGGCCCGACTATTACTAACTGATTGAAGAAGCGTGGTGTGAGCGCGCACAAACAAACATGAATAGATCACACTGAATGACTGCAGACAACGACCGTCAAAACGCTGGCAGCGAGCGGATATATACGCCGCAGGAGCGGGCGAAGGTACGTGCGGTCTATCGCTTCAACGGAAACTGAGCAGCGAATGCGCATGATGGTCAGAGCCGTGTGGAGATAAGAGACGGTGCGGTCGAACGAACGACGAGCGCGGTAGTTGGCAGCGTAGAAGTGCGCCCCCCCCCCCCCCCCCCCCCCGCTCCTTCCGGCGCTGGCTTCCCGCTTCCTTGCTTGCGCGTGGGAGAGATAAGAGACTGTGCGGACGAGCGACGAGCGCGGTTGTTGGCAGAGAAGTGCCGGCGCTGGATTTCCGCTTCCTTGCTTGCGCGTGGGAGATTGAGTGCGTTCGCTCTCCGTGATAGCGCGCGTCCCCGCACGCTGCCTCTGGGGCATACGGCGCGCGGCGAAGATTTTATCTATACGGAACCTCACGGCGACGGTGACGCCGACGGCGACGCCGACGGCAGAAATCCGGTTGAAGTGTCCATATAATTGCTATCGCAATAAAACAAGCTAATTAGAGCTACACACCGCCTGACATAGAGCTAACGCCTGCCTAACATAGCGGAGGGGTGACGTCACTCCTCTCGCTTCTCCTCTTCGGCGCGCACCTGATCCGTCGCTCGCTCGCGCGCGCCAGCTGTGTGCCGATGCTCTCCGGTGAGCGGCGGAGGGGCGCGTAAGGTGCGCTTCGTGTGCCATCCGGTAGGGGGCTACGAGTCGCACCCTTTTCGCCCTCTTTCGCTCCCTCGCCCGCTCCTCTTTGCATGGCGGTTTCCCGCCAGTTCCGTTTGCTCGCAACTCTGAGACCGAGTTCGGTTTCCCACCCGTTCCGTCCGCCATGGAAGTAGACGACGAGGATGCCGGGCCAAGTGTTGTGTACCGTCAAGCTTCCGACAGTGATGACGCGGTGCCTAGTGTAGTGTAGTGTAGTTTACATCGTTTACATCAAGTAGTGACCAGCATTCTCTGTGTCTGTGTCGTACTTCACTTTAATAACGCAAAGTTAACACAAGGAAAACACAAAGTTAACCCAAACAATACACCAGGGTACTCCAACGCCGAGGTGAGAGTGCCACTAGCAGACACCTAAGTCAAGGAATTATAGGGTCGTTTCTCATTTTTTTTTACCATTCCGCTGACTGTATGGAGTTGAAGACAATTCCTAACCGGCAGTCCAGCGAGGCTTTCCTCCATCATCCATCACGTAGCCGTTTACTATAGTGGCTTTGTTTTGTTTTCCCGCTTTCAATTCTCGTCACCTCTACTATGAGGTAGGGGGTCAAAAACTATACGTCCGTTCCGAAAGTGCTCATGTGTGCCACGGAATTCCTTCAATGTGAAGCTGTTCTTTTTTTTTTTTCACAAAAAGACACTGTGAACCCTTCGGCATACAGCTAAAACCCGCCGTGATTGCCTAATTATCAATATGGAGGTAAATAAAATACCAATACACCCTAAATATCAATCCTGGAGCACGGTGGTCATCCGTTCAGTTCAGTTCAGTTTATTGTCCTTAAAGAGCCCCGGAGGGGGTATTACATGAGGGTGGTTTCAATATAAGTTCCACATTACGTACGCATCATTAGCTATATGCAAAGTGATCTCTATCACACCCTGTTGGATTAAAGACGGGCAACTGATGTCAACAATGTCAGCAGGAAGGCCGTTGCAGTCTTTAGCTGTTCGAGGAATGAACGAGGCGGGAAAATGATCGATTCGGGCACGCGAGCGTATACGAGTTGCTGCGAATGACTGGTATGATGAGAGATGCGTTCTGCGCATGCAGAAGGGTACTGAAAAAGAACTTGTGATACAGCTCATGACTAGCAATGCGTCGGCGATTGGATAGTAGTGTTAATGCGGATTCTGTTTTAAGTGCAGAAATACTGACATCCTATGAATATTGTGAGTGAATGAACCTAGTAGCGCGGTTCTGAACCGATTCAAGTGAGTTGATAAGATATGTTTGGTGTGGGCTCCAGGGACGGTATTCTGTAAGTCTACCTAGTGGACTGTCCATTTCGGCTGTCGCTGATTGGCTGCTGCTTGATGTGCAGGAAGGTGCCAGACCAGTCTCCTTCCTGCACGTCAAGCAGCAGCCAATCAACGATAGCCGAAATGGACAGTCCACTAGGTAGACTCTTGCATAATACCGCCCCAGATGGCAAATGCATATTACAGTTTTGCTCGTACAAGGGATTTGTAGGCAAGCAGTTTTACGTTTTGAGGGGCCTGACGGAGATTACGCTTTAAATTCGTACCGATCCGTACCAGTAGTACGTACAACGCTCATTTGCGGACTGAACACTTGTCCGTGTTCTGTTCACGCTATATTAAATGTGAATAATCTGGCGATGTGCGAGACAGGTACCTACAAAGCGACTGTATACTTAAAGCCAAGAAGACCCGGCAAGGCGTCGCTCGAGCACACGAAATTCTCCTGCGAATTTCAGTTCCAAACAGCGCATGTGTTCATAGTCCTTGAGCGGAACACGTTTGGCGCGAACGAAAGCCGCGTGGCGGATGTGTAGTCGCATGACGGAAGCAGGAATGGCCTTTCGGTCGCACTCAATGTGGACGCACGCGCGTCGACGTTGCGGAAGGAGGGGAAATCTGTTGTCTGGTTGCTTCGGGGGCAGCAATGACGTTAAACGCACTCTGAATGCTGCATACCTCACCCCCCCCCCCCCCCTCCACATCGTTCTTGTATAATACTGTCTATATATACACATACACGAGTGAAAACAGCCGGCTCGAGGGCTCTTTCTCTCACAGTGAGCGTAGGCACGCGCCTAACTCGCTGGCATTAACAACAACAGCTGTTCGGGAACGACGAACCTCGCCGACCAGCCGTCACAGGCGCGCGGCGCTCCGTGCATTTCTGCTCTCGGCCACACGCGGAGAAGTTAACGCAAGTTTGTCGCTGCGGGATACATCTGGCGGAGATTCTCTGGTCTCTCGGGTTCGTATACTTTTTCAGCAGTTCAGGTGGTTCTTTTCAGCACAGCCAATACCGGCAGCGGGCCTGACACAAGCTAACAAAGCTTAGTTTCACCACATAGCTCGGTATGTGAAAGGGAAAATTGGCATCCATCCGTAAATAGCCCGAAGCTGCAAAGAAGACCAATACAGCTACCCCAGAAAGAAAACTTCGCAGTGGATGGAATTTTTTTCTTATGTTTCACTTACTTTCCCGGGAAACTTTTTTTTTTATGGAACCCTTATGCATATATCCTTTGTGTAACTTCGGGCTGCTTTGAGAGTGGGGTTTCATTTTTAGAATCTTTCCTACCACTTGCGGATTACTCCACATTTGGTTTGCTTAGTTGTGCATAATCAGCTATCCGCTGAACATATTTCATGGCGCAGAACACATAAATAAGAAGGACCCACACAATAAAAGCATTGTGTGTTTGCGAAGTGTGAGTTTTTGTGCGTGTGCGTGCGTGCGTGTCATTCTTGCGCATGTTTTCTTTTGTGCCAAGGCATAATATTCAGTGACTGCACCAAGACGACGCTCTTTTGATATTGCTGAATTGAATTCTGGGGTTTTACGTGCGAAAACCCCAGAATTCGGTAAATGCGCTTATGTGTACTCTTCAAATGTCTAACACGAATCATTACGTGACACTATGCTCAGCATATATCTACCTTATTTTCTTGCGTGCTTCGTGTATATTGTTTATTGCGATAGCAATTATATGGACACTTCCACCGGATTTCTGCCGTCGGCGTCGCCGTCGCCGTGAGGTTCCGTATAGATAAAATCTTCGTCGCGCGCCGTATGCCCGAGCGGAATGCGTGCGGGGACGCACGCGGTCACGGAGAGCGAACGCACTCAATCTCCCACGCGCAAGCAAGGAAGCGAGAAGCGAGCGCCGGAAGGAGTGGGGAGGGGGGGGGGGGGCGCACTTCTACTCTACCAACAACCGCGCTCGTCGCTCGCCCCGCACCGTCTCTTATCTCCACACGGCTCTGACCTTTATGCGCCGTGCATTCGCCGCTCAGTTTCCGTTGAAGCGATAGACCGCACGTACCTTCGCCCGCTGCGGCGTATATACGCTTGCTGCCAGCGTTTTGACAGTCGTTGTCTGCAGTCATTCAGTGTGATCTATTCATGTTTGTTTGTGCGCGCTCACACCACAGTTAGTAATAGTCGGGCCACATTTTCCAACGCACGCCACACATGCAATGCTGCCCGGATCGGCAGTGCAGCGCTACAGGTGTGTCCCTTCGCACGCGCTGCTCACGGGCAGCGCTTCTCATCAACACCACCGTTCCATACGCGCCTTCTCGTGGTCATCGAGTCTCTCTTCATGTCGGTCTACTTACACCGCAGCACACCTGCTTATTTAATCAGCTCATGTTTACTACAATTCATATTGCTACCAAAGCCGCTCACCTTACTTCGTATGACATTGCTGTGTTGCTATCGCATTCATTGCTTCGCCCTTAGGGCGAAACTGTGACATTTTTTTTTGTCCGAGTACTGTGTGTGCACAAGGAAAGTAGAAAGTTACCTATCAAGAAAGGGGTCAGGCAAGGAGACACAATCTCTCCAATGCTATTCACTGCATGCTTAGAAGAAATATTCAAGCTCTTAGACTGGGAAAGCTTAGGAGTGAGGATCAACGGCGAATATCTCAGCAACCTTCGGTTTGCAGATGACATTGTCCTATTCAGCAACAATGGAGACGAATTACAACAAATGATTGAGGACCTTAATCGAGAAAGTTGGGTTGAAGATGAATATGCAGAAGACAAATATAATGTTCAATAGCCTGGCAAGGGAACAAGAATTCAGGATCGCCAGTCAGCCTCTAGAGTCTGTAAAGGAGCACGTTTATCTAGGTCAATTACTCACAGGGGACCCTGATTACGAGAAAGAAATTTACAGAAGAATAAAATTGGGTTGGAGTGCATACGGCAGGCATTGCCAAATCCTGACTGGAAGCTTACCACTGTCGTTGAAAAGAAAAGTGTACAATCATTGTATTCTACCGGTGCTTACATATGGGCCAGAAACTTGGAGGTTAACAAAGAAGCTCGAGAACAAGTTAAGGACCGCACAAAGAGCGATGGAACGAAAAATCTTAGGAGTGACGTTAAGAGACAGGAAGAGAGCGGTGTGGATCAGAGAACAAACGGGGATGGCCGATATTCTATATAGTTGACATTAAGCGGAAGAAATGGAGCTGCGCAGGCCATGTAATGCGTAGGATGGATAACCGGTCCCTTACAAAAATTTTTAATGTGTTTTTTTAGAGAGTCTTTTGAACTTGTTCGATAGAATTCTATTGTGTTTATTTTGACTGCTTATAGAATTTTTCTATAGAGTTCCAACAGTTATTTGGCCACCGCATTCTTATAGGAACTCTGAAGACACAATTCTATAGAACATTCCTACGGAGTTCCTTTTAAGATCCTAAAGACAAATTTCTATAGAACATCTCTACGGAGTTCCTTTTAAGATCCTAAAGACAAATTTCTATAGAACATTTCTATGGAGTTCCTTTTAAGATTGTAAAGAGGAATTTCTATAAAACATCTCTACGGAGTTCCTTTTAAGATCCTAAAGACAAATTTCTATAGAACATTTCTATTGAGTTCCTTTCAAGATTGTAAAGACAAATTTCTACAGAACGTTTCTACAGAGTTCTTTTAAAGATCCTAAAGACAAATTTCTATAGAACATTTCTATTGAGTTCCTTTCAAGATTGTAAAGACAAATTTCTTTAGAACATTTCTCTGCAGTTGCTTTACAGACCCAAAAGACAAATCTCTATAAAACCTATGTCGATGTTTGTAATGTGCTTGTACTTTGCCGAGGTTCTAGAGAACTGTACTGTAGGCATTAACGATTAGAGTAAATGCAGTGGCAAAAATAATTGGCACTACAACCACAAAGTGACCTGTTTTAAACGTTTATTGCACTTCAGACTAGATACATGCATCATACATACTACATACACACTTTAGAACAGTCAGCATACATGCTTCAGCCTAGAACTTGCAACACACAAACTGTAGCTGCCAATGCGCTTCACGGATCAAGCTGGTGGTGCTAACATACGAAACAGGAAAACATTTGTGGCACACTCGACTGGAGTTGACATCTGAGAAAAGCAGGCTTGTCTAAGACAAGAAAGCTTCACATTAAAACTGCAGAAGGACCTGCTGTTCCAGCAATGCACATTAAACGGTTGGATACTAAAGCCTGAAAGTATATTCATATCAATGTGCACAGATATATGTGCACTGCAATGTTTTGCGTCAGCTCCACAAAACCACACTAAACTTATAAAACACAGCATTCTGGCCTATTTTGAAGTGTAAAAAGAACACTGGCAGTCCTTGTAAAAATGCAGCAAACAGTGGTACTCCTGGAGAAGTGCATCATATATTGTACAAAGCTTAATAAGCTTGAATGTTGTTATAAGGCAAATTTTGAGATCAGGCTCAATATTTGAAAATTATGCTGGGAAATACAAACATGACTGACGCACACCAATACCTAAGAAAACGATTTAGCTCAGGAGCTCCTACGCATGTGAATAGTGAAATCGTTTTTCTTGGCAACCACAGGACTAAACTTGATGTTTGTTATTTAAAACATTTTTAATTGGTGTTATTTACATTTAGACCAATTTTTATTAAGAATGGTTGAAAATTGCACAATTAAAAAAAACTATGTTTAGAACTATAACTCACAAAAAAACTAGCAAGCACAATTCTGTTCTGCAAATCGGAATTGGCCTCGAGCTTTAGCTAAGGACCAACTCCGATGTCCCTCCTTAAATATGTGTGAAATTCCTAAATGGTTTTGAGACAACCACAAGGCTATTTTGAATTAAATTTGTAGCATTTGAGAAAGTTAAGGTCTACCGGTTGTTGGAAGAATTTCAATTCAGAGCCTAAAGTAAAAATTATTAAAAATAGGCAGGTTTAAAGAAAAGTAAAAGCATGAAGTTTAATAATCCCCAACTCTGCAATAAAAACACATATCACAGTTCTGCAGACTGGATCAGCTATGTCTTAAGTCAAGGAATTTGATATATGAATTTACAGCTTGCGTGAAATGTTCCAATGTTTATAAGCATTTTGCATGTCCTACTCACAAATTAATGATTGTATTTTAGAGCAGTATATGATATGTCAATTTCGCCAACTTTAGTTATGGATTAGGTGCAACTAACAGAACGGTGATATCACTGTTTTTTTTAGTAAGACTTGTTAACTTAATAGCTTCATTTCTTGGAATTTTCGTGGATTTGTATGAAACGTCACTTGAATAAAAAATGTGACATCATGCTTGTGCTATGCGAATGATGCTTTTTTGAATGACGTGTTTACTTTGATTTAATAATGCTTTCCCATTTTACCTAATTCCTTCCTGGAGGCATGTAAGGCTTTAGTGAGGTATAAACAAATAAATGTAAATTATTTAATACTTAAATAAATAATGTGGTTTGTCTCAGCATTCCAGTTTTTACCACCAGCATGACCTGTATGAAGCTTTGGCTACTGCTCACATGTTGCAAGTTCATTCTTACATGATCGCCCACTACTTCACTTCCTGGAAAGCAGCGAGGAAAGGCTAGCTTTTAACCTCGTTGGTTCCGCCTGGTACTCTGCCACGGTGAAGCCTGCAAAATACAATTCAAAATCATTTTAAAAAGGTGTAATGAACATTTAGCCATAATGTATAGGCAGGCGCAAACATGTCACAAATATATATATCTACAAATGTGGTATAAATATTTATATGTATATAGTTGTAGCACTACACTGTTTCATTTAAGTATTTCTTAAGCATTTAAGAAAAAAAATTATAACAAGAAAGTAGCAGAAGTATCTCCGTGAAGAGGGACAGTTCTCAGGCAATCACTTTTGAGAATATTTTCACTTTCCCAAGATTTTGTGACACTAGAACTAGGCCAATGCACCGACACTAGAATGCCATTGCTAGTGACAAAAATAAAGTGTTTCCAAAAGACAGCAGCCCAGTCGCACATTAACGTCATCTTGTAATGACAACACATTTTAAGTTTAACATATGTAAGCAAGCAGGAACACCCATGAACTAAGGCTCCTATATAGACATCGCGCTACGCATAGCAAACAAATTTTTGGAAGAAAAAGAGAATGATCTACTGGCTTCTATTGTTCAGCGGGTGAAACAATATTACATCTGCCGGTCGCCATAGTTCGTATGTGCTATGCGTAATATGGCAGTATTCAATTTCTCACGTGGAGTTGAGATTTTGAGCAATCATGATAACAATGCATTTAACTATCTGTTGGATGGGGACCAATCAGACTTTTTTAGGGTTGTTTGCAATGAAAAGTTTGCAATGCCAAGTTTGGACTGCCGTCCTCAATTTGGCATTGCTTTCACAGGCAGAGGAAAAAATTGGCTTTATCGCTCAACCCCTGGTCCGTATAATTTTCTCTCCTAGGCGCATGTTGAGGCACCGGCCAGTCTGCGCCATGTACATTTCACCAAATATGCATATGATCACAGAAATACACAACACTACCCCTGACAGACACAAGACAAATTTAATGGTATCTTTAATAAAGCAAGTCTCCCTGGCCAGGGTGCCTTTCTTAGTTCACTTGTACACTGCTATGCACATGTATTTCTAGCGAAAAATAAAGCAGGCAGGATATGCATGGCAGCCCGCAAGCGAATTGAGAAAGGCAAGCAGGCAAGGGAGGCTTGCGTCGGTGAGAAATACCACCAAATTTGTCCATTACGTGTCACAGGTAGTGTACTGTACTCCTTTCACATGTGGTCAAACTTACATAGGGCAAACTGGCCGGTGCCTAAACATGTGCCTAAGAGATGACCATATTTCACTCAAAAGACCAGTATGCTTGTCCTACTTGGCCATGCATTGTCACAATAGGGCATAATGTAGGATTAAGATTGTTCATCTGTGTTCACCCACACTGAAAAATTAACTAGAGAAATCAGTGAGGCATACCACATAAATAAGAAGACATGTGTGAGCGAGCTTTCATTAATAATGCACGAAAAAAAGATATCCTTTCTAGATGACAAGGGATCGAAATCAGTCTGCCTATTTATTACTGAAGTAACTGAGCAGAGCGAATACTGACCTTCATATTTATTTTCAGCAAATTCAAGCTAATCAAATGTGCATTTGCCAGACACAGTTTTTCTGGGAACAGGACAGAAATAACTGGGAAGATATTAATGATAAACAATGGTGTGCACACTACGTGCTTAGACTTGTGACATATGTGGCAAACTACACTACAAATTCTTACATGCACAGGTAACTGCATGAGCTTGCAGCACAAACAGGAAAAATATGGAAATAAATGCAACAGCATAGGAAACAGTTTTAAGACAATAAAACCAAACTAAAAAGCGATAAACATACTGTGTACTAAACAAAAATAAAATTTATGTTGCAGCCAAACAATTTATGCAGGAAAAAATACTAAACATCAGGACATGTTAGGTCTAGTTTTATACAGAACATGATAATGTGTGCATAATCTTTACGCACACATGTAAGTAAGTTGAATACAGTTGCATAAATATTTATCCTCTTTAGTAAACTGCATAAACTAATGTGTCGCTAAACTGAACCATGAATGATACCAAGATCCAACTTTTTTGGAACATGTACATTTCATACATACCTGACATGAGCATCCAGCCATGCTGCTGCAGGCACTCGTATGGGGTCTGCATTTCTGGGGGCTCCTCCTTTTAGTGGACACTGTTGCGGGCCAAGGTCTCGCCACTACAAAATGAGTTGTGTTAGCTAATAGCAGTGGAGCAATAAAGCTGTCATATCGTAAACACATGCAAGGAGCACCTAAAATAGTCACGAAAACAATGTCTGCACTAGTACATAATGGCAAGAGAGCAAAAGGTTGAAATTATTGAATGGCTTGATAATATGGTCCTCTTCATCAAAGTAAATTTTTGGGCACGTCGCAACTGCACATTACAATGTATTTTAAAATTTTTTTAGAGAGTCGTTTTTTTTATTACTTAGATTAAGCAACTTTCCCCTACCATGTTTATTTATGTGAAAGTTATGTCAGCACAGCTTGTCATGAAAAGAAAGCTATACTAGTAAGTAGCAAGCTGTGATTGACTTACATTTTTTTCCTGCTGCTCGTAAGCCTAAAACCTCGTAAGCAGAGATTACCCACAACGTCGAAGCATTTATAAGCAAGGAAACGTCATTGAAAGAATCGGTGAAGAGGCAGGTGGATCGTTACTATGCAACTGCAGCAGAAAAACGGGAGCTCACGCACAGGTGCACAAGATGATTTCCGAACGTAATCTATCTCAGCGGAAGAAAACGCTTATCAGAATTATCAATTCCGCATTGTGGCAACAAATTTGCGTAACTAAATTCTGACAACCAGTGCGCCGCAAGCATCAGCACAGATTTCACTGTTGCCGTGGGTGTTCTATTTCCTACGTCCGCAAGGCACTCTATGCACACGATAAGCACGCACAACACACGTGTAGTTAGCAACTACGATTGCTTACCTTTCGAACAGTACGATGAGATGGAAAAGAGCTCTCCGAGTTGCCAGTGCTGCGTCGACGATGTTGATCCAGCATACATGCCGTTGCGTAATGGACGAGCTGAGGCACGCTAATAATACGCATTATTTCATCGCGACGTCCACAAAACTTTTCACGACCACCCAAGACAAAGGGAACACACTCCACGGCATGAAAATCGTTGGTCCACATTTGCCTGGCGCGCCACGCATACGGCGAGTTTGCAGCGAGACGCAGGCTACCTTCCGGCACTTTCATGCACACGAACACCACATTTCATTACGGCAAACCTAAAAACACACGATCAAACAAACACATCGAAGCAGCGTGCACTACCGACCGGCACATTCAAGACGGAGGAATAACAACACGACTTATTTTACCGGCCGCGTGGGACCGGCGCCGCCAGCGCCGTCTGTATACTTGTGAGGCTGTTATGGCCTCCGTGATGCCAGCAATAATAACCACTACAGCACGTTTTTGTGCCATTTTGTGCCCAATTACGTATATATATGTTGCGAGACAAAAGGAACCATCGAGCAGTCTATATTGTACACTACAATTTAGCGCAGGAAGAAATTCCATGACCAATTCTTGCTTTTGAATCACTTATGCCGCAAGTAGCCAACAAAGCATGGCCTTCAAGATCCGCTGATGTAATCCTGAGAAATCCGTGGCTGGGGCGTGATTTGAACGATTTGAGCTCCGATCACCTGCCTTAAAGCGCCTAAATGACATTTCCCGCAGCCGTTAGCTGCGCTACTTGGGCCGTAACTTCGTTTTAAGTAGCTTCCTGCTGTCTTCAACATTGAATGTAGCCCAGAAATTTTTGACACAATCTCGGAGGTACACATGGCAGTGTGCGATGTTTCCGTGTACTTTGTAATTGTCCGTCGCAAAGCAACAAATATGCGATGGTTCTTAATTTTGCTCGTGTGGCGCAGGTTATACCCATGTCGTCCGTATGTTGCTTTCGTGTCGGTGTGTTTATCGTGCGCGGTTTGCACTCATGTCGTTCGTGCCTTCCCTGTGTATCGTGCGACCTACGAAGATTCCTCGAAAAAACCGCATGTCTCTGCAGCGTGCATGCGTCGCATTTTAGTGACGTAGGCCAAAATGCGCGGCGGCGTTCTGTGTGTTTGCTGCCAAGTGCTGCAGTCACTGCGTTCCAGCAGATAGACGCGGCTGCGTACGCGTAGTTTTGTTTAGTGTTCCTTGGTCATCTTTGTGATTCACCTGCATCGGCGATAGAAACCACAATGCGCTTCCTTGACGTTACTTTGTGTAATTTCGCTTTTTGTTTTGTTCGCCTTCTTCAGTGATTATAAAGATGCTCTTGCTTGATAGTAAAAACCCATGAAACGGGTTTGAAATAATCAGGCTTTTTATTCCTTGGAAATTGGCGCGAGTGGTAATTTTACAAGAGCTTAGCAACAGCTCTGTACATCGAGCTAAAAAGCAATATATCTAAACGTGTTACAGTACGTGAATATTACTATTATGTGTCAATATCTCAGTACGGTCTCTGCTGAGAACGATTGTCCAATTCGCTCTGAACTAGCGTATATATTTTTTTTTTCATATCATTTGTTGCAAGTACAAAAATTTGTATGGTTGCAATGTTGTCTTTTCGAGTTAAAAAGACACTTTGAGATATCATTCAGCAGTATTCGACTCCTTCTATTGAAACCTTTATAGAGTGCAAATATAGAGCCATTCTATAGAAAGGCCGCACGGTAGCTTCTTTAAGCGTCCTATAAACGTTCCTCTATAGAATTCAGTGCATATGTGAATACACACACTATAGAACGCTTATAGAGTGGGAATGGAGGGCCAGTCTATAGGCAGCCACAATAGAAGTGCTACAAACATTCCATAACATTCTTCTATAGAATTTAATACATATGATGTCAATACACCCTCCATACACGGTGTTTCACGTAACTTGAGCCAAACTTTAAAAATATGCAAATGCCACGTTGCTGTACCGAACTATCCAAACCAAGGTAATGTTGTTAGCCGTCGCTTGGAGATACTCACATAATGTTTTGCATTCCCCCTAATTAGATAATTAGTCTTAAATAATTAATCAACTTCTGAAATATTGCCGCGCGACTGGCCGTTCGAGGCACTTTGCGTGTATTCGCGGGATTCTTTCACACTCGTAACAACACTATAGCCAGTCTATAGACAGGCCGCATTAAAAGTGCTAAAAACGCGCTATAAACGTTCCGCTATAAAATTTACTACATAAGATATCAATACACCCTCTATAGAGCATTTATAGAAAGCCAATGGAGAGCCATTCTATAGAGAGGTCACGTTAGAAGTTCTAAAGACGTTTATGCAGCGTGTATTGAGCAACAGAAATATATGTCGCGAGTATTTCATGTTGCGCTGCAATTTTCTCATTGATAATTTTTATCTAATTATAATACTTGAGAAGTTCAATAATTAATTAAGACTGATTATCGAATTAGGCGGAATGTAAAAATAATTTGAGCATCTGAGGGCGACGGCAAACATTACCTTGGTTCTCTCCAGCTACGTTGCATTTGCATATTTTTTTATGTTTGGCACAAGGTAAGTGAAACACCCTGAAGAATGCTTAAAGAGCGCGAATAGAGAGCTGCTCTATAGACAGACCACATTAGAACTGCTAGAAATTTTCTATAAACATTCTTCTATAGAATTTAGTACATACGATGTAAATGCAACCTCTATAGAACTTTTACAGAGGGCGAACGGAGAGCCAGTCTATAGACAGGCAGCATTAGAAGTGTTAAAAACGTTCTATAAGCATTCTTCTATAGAATTTAGTACATATGATATCGACACACCCTCTATAGAACGTTTATCGAGAGCGAATGGAGAGCCTGTCTATAGACAGGTCACATTAGAAGTGCAAAAAACTTTCTATAAACGTTCTTCTATAGAATTGAGTACGTAAGATATCAATACACCCTCTATAGAACATTTGTAGAGGGCTAATTGAGAGCCAGTCTATAGACAGGCCGCATTAAAAGTGCTAAAAACGCTCTATAAACGTTCCTCTATAGAATTTACTACATAAGATATCAATACACCCTCTATAGAACATTTGTAGAGGGCTAATTGAGAGCCAGTCTATAGACAGGCCGCATTAAAAGTGCTAAAAACGCTCTATAAACGTTCCTCTATAGAATTTACTACATAAGATATCAATACACCCTCTATAGAGCATTTATAGAAAGCCAATGGAGAGCCATTCTATAGAGAGGTCACGTTAGAAGTTCTAAAGACGTTCTTTAAAGAATACTTTATAGAATTCAGTGCATATAACGTCAATACACCCTCTATTGCACTTTTATTGTGTGTGAAATGACATGTTTCTATAGACAGGTTGCTTTAGACTTCGTATAGAGATTCTATGCAGACGACTCTATAGAGCGCGAGTTCCTATAGAGTTCCTTTTGACTTCATAGGAACTCATTAGGAGTTCTAAAGGAACTCTAAATTCATTTTCGTAAGGGGTGGACCCTTAGGGTTACAGAATGGATACCAAGAGAAGGGAAGCGCAGTCGAGGACGGCAGAAAACCAGGTGGGATGATGAAGTTAGGAAATTCGCAGGCGCACGTTGGAGTACGCTAGCGCAAGACAGGGGTAATTGGAGATCGCAGGGAGAGGCCTTCGTCCTGCAGTGGACATAAATATAGGCTGATGATGATGATGATGACTGTGTGTTGAGAAACTATAAATTGTGTGTTATGAATGGTTTCACATGCAGTACAAGTGTCCCAATGTAACACTATGTGTGCATGTAAATCAGGTCGCCTTATTGTGTGCATTTCATAATTTTTACGTTAGCGGAACAATAGAAACTTCCAAAATTATTTATTCTTTTTAAAGCTATTTTTTTTCTCCTGTGTTGCAATATGTTCGTATATGTGTTTTGTTGTTTTTTCTCAGTGTGCGTGCTGGCCTGCGTGTCGCATCATAATTGGAGCAAAGGCCTTTGTCGGGCTAGTAAGCCTTGCTTTGCTCCTGTTTCTGTACCTGTACAGAAAGAAACAAATAAATATCAAAATATTAAAAACCACGATTTAATTATGAGGTGCGCCGTAGTACGGGACTCCGGATTATATTTTGGCCGCCAGGGTATCTTTAACGTGCCCCCAATGCATAGGACACGGGTGTTCTTCCATTTCGCCCTCATCGAAATTGTTTTCAATGGGGGCGAAAACAGAAGAATGCGGCTGCTACCGCCGGGATTCGATCCCGCGACCTCGTGCTTAGCAGCGCAACACCATAGCCGCTAAACCACCACGACGGGCCTTTTGCTATCGCTATCCCAAGGCATGAACTTAACCTATACCGTAGACTGCGCGCGTATAGAGTGCAGCCGTACACTTAGTTATTCCGATATTTAGTTAATTTAATGCTTTTTTTCAATACGATTGCATTTTTTTGTATCTATAGAGCGACTTTCAATCATTTCTGTGCGCAACATTTAGGTTGCTTTGATGTCCGCGCTGCCGTTAACAGACCAGTCAAGCTAGAATGACGTGTTACGTTCAAGTTTTACCGTTTTAGAAATTGTATGCCTAGATTTATAAACGTTTTTCCGCTACCTAGACCGAGATAATGTAATCATTCTATTATCATTTTCATGTTTTATTGCGATCGCAATTATATGGACACTCAAAGAGGATTTCTGCTGTCGGCGTCGCCGTCGCCGTGAGGTTCCGTATGACGTCAACGGCGATGAAATCGTCGCCGCGCGCCCGACGCTGCAGGTGCGAGTGAAAGGGCGCGAGGGATGCGTGCTTTCACGGGGAACGAACGCACGGCGGAGAACAAACGCGCGTTCTGCGCCGTGCTCCCTGAAGAGCTGCAGAATTAAGCGTCTCTTCCCTCCTTTACAATCACCATATATATAGAGCAAACGCGACTTTTTCCGTCGAGCGAAAGGCCGTGGGGAGACGGGAGGGAGGGAGGGAGGGAGGGGAGGCGACGTTTAGCTGCGGCACCAAATGCGTATTTATATGAAAACGTTGCGAGGCGAGAAGGTGGTAAAGACTTCCGACGCTGCTCGACGAGTTTCCGACGCTGCTGATCTCGTCGAAAACCTCCGAGCCGCCCTCAGAGGTCCTGACAACAGTCACCAACGTCGCGCGCGTTCGGTGCGAACGCTGGCAAAACGGCGACGGCGTCGACACTAGTCCTGCGCGTTGCTGGTGCCGCTGCATGTCTAAGTTTATACAGCTGATAAAACTACTATCCTTACTCCGTATAGCCCTCTCTACTAAGTTGCTATCGCAATTGGTGCTTCGCTTTTCGGGTGAAACTGCGATAATCTTTGTTCCCTACTCACCTAATATTCGTGATCGGCTGGTCGTGATCTGTGGGGGACTAGAAAGAAACAGAGTCGAGTTAAGACAATCGTTACAGTTATGCCAGGCCCTATGTTTTTTTCGTGTCCAGTGGTTACTGCTGCGAAAGTCTGCAATATTTCGACAATATCAAGTATCAATTGTATTACCGCTTAAAAAAAAGGCCGCTTCTTGGCAAACTGAATGATGGAGTAAGAAATCTATAGGAACGTTTCCTGTGGCGGGGATCTACCACCGTGGCTAAATACACATGGCTCGCCTAAAAGTGTTCAATGGCTAAATTTTCAGCGAGAAACCTCTTTGCAACATATTATTATGCCATATTGGAATCTAGAAGTCACGAGTAGTCGTTGCTTAAAAGCAAATTCAGTGTTCCGTCTCATATTGCTAACGATTTATATGGCAATGTACACATGGTATTAAAAGTTATCTTTTTTTGTGCACTTATTATTTATGTCCGGAATCCTGCTGTGTCTACACTAGCTGGCACTATTCCTATTGATTAAGTGCCAATCGCAGATCGACGAGGCATCTCTATGCTATGATCAATAATGGACCTTACCCGCGTGCCTTTATTCAACGAACACATTTTGACTGCCCGAAGTGCAATGTAGCCATCGAGTAGAGAAATCATCCACGAACAACCATAATTTTCAGAACAGACGACAGGCACTGCAACAACGGCCTCATCGATAGTGAGGCCGTTATTCGAACAGCTGGCCGGTGGAACACCTACAGTACTACAGCCTGGTTTTGATTTCACACGAACGTTATGCTTGTTCTAGTCCCGTTGCACTCTCTCTCTTCCTTTAAATTTTACCCTCCCCTATTGTTCCTCCCTCCCCCAGTGCATAATAACATATACCTCATATTCCCTTCTAGTTAAACGCCCTGCCTTTCGCTGTACGTTACCTCTCACTCTTTCTGTGCATGTCTTGGGCTTTATAAGCATTGACGAAGAAGTTAAGTTTGAAGATGCTCCAGCGCCATTCTCATTGCTTTTTTTCTGAGCACCAACAGCCCAAATGAATGCCGAAAAAGAAAATTTTCTACAGAACGCATCTGACTACGAATGTAGACGTTAACTACGATCAGCATCGAAGCAAAGTAGCGACCCACCGTATTACCACCGCCGACGCGCCTCATGTTTGATGCATGTTATGCAGCCATCTTCCTCTTCGAGCTCCCGCTGCTGCTTCTGGTAGTGACCAGTTTGGCCAATGTACACTTAGTACAGCTGAGCAGAATCTCGTAGGTTACTTCTGGGCCACAGCAGATAAATGTGTTGATGTGTAATGCTAATCGCATGAACGTCGACGGTCATCTTCCTCTTCGAGCTCCGACTGCGGCTGGTGGACGCAAGCAGCAGTGACCCAAGTTGACGTCAGAAAGGTTCATTGAAGAGCAGCACATACGCAGTGACGCAAGTTGGTCCCACAGTTGATTTCGAATCCGGTTCACCCAGCACAGTAGGCCGATCCTCTACCCATTTGACCATGGACTACCACTGACCAGTGTTGTACGGAACGGTGTTCCAAGGAACGGCGTTCCAAGGAACGGCGTTCCCGGAACTAGTTCCTTTTGGGAGGAACGGAGGAACGCCACCGTTTCGTTAAGGGTCGGTGGAACTGTAACGGTAACCCGTTACATTTACGAAGGAACGGCAGAGGGAACGGCGTTCCTTCTGTAAACGTTCCGCGGCATAGAACATACGCACGCACCTACGCAGCACATCATGCAGGGCGGATATGGGCGACCGCGTGAGGCGCAAAGAACTACCGCTTGTCTGTCACGTGACTGTGGTGCACTTTGACTGCAACATTGAATCTCCATTCATTAAACATCTATGTATTGTTCCTTTCGATGTGGTTTCTTGCGCAAGAAATTTAATTATATCGGCGCATGTGAGTAACTTTCTATTTACACATCTGAAGCGCAGTATCCTGACTGCGCCCTCGAAGGCCTAAGTGGAAAATGCCATAGGTGTTGTACTTGTAATAGACGAGCACCAAAGTGTCAGTTAGACATGTCTGGAGTATTTCCGGTGCTCCCTGAAAAAAAAGTCGTCTAGGAGCGTGTCTTTGGATTATTTTTATCTCCAGATAATCTGCTGCCGGCGATGTTAAATTCGTATAATATACGTAGTTCGATGCGAGTTTTAAAGTGCTCACTTTATTTCGCCTCAGGATTATCCGACACTGTATTTTAATTTTTAAAAATTAAATGTAACGTTAATGTAACGACACGTTGCAATGTTCGATGTGGAACTGGAACGCGTTCCTTTCGCATTAAAGGAAATTGTAACGGGAACTCGTTTCAAGATTGGGAAGGAACGAGGAACGAGCTTTCGTGCCTGTTTTAGAGGAACGTGCACAACACTGCCACTGACCCAAGCTTTTGGGTGAACGGTTAAGCGCGGACAAACGGACTGACAAACAGACATACAGCAAACAGTGTGAAGTTCCCAAGAAATGCTAATCGCATTAAAGTAAAAGAAACTCTAGCTAAAGACGACAAAATTGATTGTGTAGAATAATAGCGTAAAACGTATTGGGCACAGAAGTGTTGCGTACTTGGCGCGAGATTTGCGAGAGTTTGTTTTACGAAGTGATAATGTTGAATGAACAAATTTTCTTTTCTCTTCAAGGGCTATCGCTACTGTAATTTCAAAAAAAAAAATTGATGCGTGTTCACAAAAGAAATAAACGTGACGAAAATCTAAATTCTGCCATCTATCGGTTCAAAGATACTTGCTTCCATTGCATGAAGTGTTTATCTTGTTTTGTTTTTCTTTTCTTGCTATCTTGAAGATGATGTCTCATTGCCAAGTATGAGCCTGTATGCCTTTCCTATCTAATGTTAACAATAAGTAACACATTTGTCCCGAGACAAATTTCTGTTCAGCATTTAGACAATACGGAGCATTTCACTCAGAATGAATAGGTTGGAAAAGCAATAAAATATATGCTGTTAAGGGAAATAGGTGTTACGGTAATGTGTCCGCATGCTGTAGAATGAAGTAAGCGGGCACGTTGTGCTACCTTGTGTGTGTCTAATTTTCTTCGCAAATGAATCAGAAGCACTAGTACAGAATGAAATAGATAATAACAGTTTTAATTATTTTGATCCGAATGAATATTGTTTAAAATTTCATACTCGCTCATCAATGCGATACAAAACTCAGGAAATCTCGTGGGCTACAGCCAATCAAAATCATCTTCTTCTCGGAGTAAGGGATTGTTGCTCACGATCACGACATGTGCTTGGAGTATTTCATCACGGCAGGATTTCTCGAGACCACCAGTCAAGAAGGGTTTTGATAAATCATCCTCGAGGCGCCTTAACTGCACCCGCACCCGCCGTGGTTGCTCAGTGGCTATGGTGTTGGGCTGCTGAGCACGAGGTCGCGGGATCGAATCCCGGCCACGGCGGCCGCATTTCGATGGGGGCGAAATGCGAAAACACCCGTGTACTTAGATTTAGGTGGACGTTAAAGAACCCCAGGTGGTCCAAATTTCCGGAGTCCCCCACTACGGCGTGCCTCATAATCAGAACTGGTTTTGGCACGTAAAACCCCATAATTTTTTTTTTAACTGCACCCGCAGGGCATCCAACGTTGTGGACTGCAAATGGAATGTTCCAATGTGCCGATCTGGCACCTATTTTGCTTGACTTCTTCGGCAATGCGGACAACATGAAAAAGTCCACGTAATTTTGCTTTTACAGTATAGGTGGCGGTTGCCCCATAAAACAGCCTTCAGTATTGTCGGCCGCATGACCAATATTTATGAGAGACGTGTGCATTTGACAGGTCGTTTGTCACCGTACGAATAGATTCAGAGACTTTCAGCAGTTTTTCGACATAATCAGCCGGTGATTAACGCGTTTCTCAATTTCGTTTAGTACACCCAGGGCGACATCAGAATAACAATCGTCACTTCTATTGCCCACTGAAGATGGATAAAACGCTGGCATCACGCAACTGATGTGTAAGAGAAAAGAAAACAAATTTTTTTGATTAACATTGATACCTTTCACAACGTGGATGCCGCGCCATAGCACCAGTATACTTCCCTGTACTGCTGACGCTCGTGCTTCAGTGCAATCTCTGCTCTAGCTGTGATCAAAATGATATTAAATTATAAAATTATGTAATTTTACGTGCCAAAACCACAATCTGATTATGAGGCATGCCGTAGTGAGGGACTCCGGAATAACTGAAAACAGCTAAATGCAGAATGAACTCAATTCAATTCAACTTGGATCATCTCTCTCAGACATGAGCGGTAATACTTACCAGCCAATGAAAATTTAGCCGTGGCACCGGCTGATTCGTAATCTCGGCTCGTATTCACAAAAACTTCTTACGCTATAAATGCGCTTAAGACAATATTTCAACCAAACTTAGTGCTAGACATGTTATTAGTGAAGGCGGCTGGCGAATGGCAATGAGCACTGACCAACGAAAAGCTCTGTGAATTGTGCCCCTCATCTATACGAATGAAAATTTCGGTGACTGTGGAAGTGACCTGGGTGCTACAGCCACCAAGGGCAGAATTCACAAAAACTTTTGTTCATAAAAGCTGTTTTACTATTGGCCTGCCCCATTATCTATAAAATGACCGACATCACGATTGTCGGCATCTGCGTTTACGAACAATTCTAACAAAAAAAAAAATATTTTTGTGCATGCTGGCTTAAGTCATGTTGCTTATCAGCACATGTCGATTGAGTGTTTGTTACGGCACTGATCATTAATGATAGCTAGCAACGTTACAACATGAAGAGAGCCACAATAACGACCAATCATGTACTGTACGTATACGCAGGAACAGCTATACTTGAACGGGAAGCTGGGGCCCCGGTGCTGAATCCAATTTTATTGCAATTATATGAAAACTCCGAGCAAATTTTCGCCGTTGCCTCGAGGTTCCGTATATATTTAGGTATATGTATCCTATATTCCATACCATGCTATATGGCATGCTGTATATACTGATTATATTGCCACGCCATTCCCTAAAGTTCTCATACCAGGTCTTACAATATTGACAAATTTATTGCTTAGAATTTTGAGAATGGAAGCCCACAAACAAAAGTCATCAAACGAAACACCGAAACGAAACACTTAAATATTCTCAGGCATAAATTTTAAAAGTGCGAAACAATAACAGAACTCGAACCTGAAAATTGTGAAATTTTATTGGCGCGGCTGTGAACTAGCTACCTCCGGGATCGGCCCAGGGAAGAGTTTTGAAGCATACCTGATACGGAAAAGTGCTGGTAAAGTAGCTAAGAAAAACGTTGGCTTTCATTAATAAACATAAATAAAATTGTCTGATAGTAGGATTCAAACAGAGAACACCTAGCACAACAGCTCGTTTTTACTTAGGCAGCTTCCGTTTATCTAAATTCATACAGCCACTACAGCTACGAGTCTTACACTTCGTGTAATATTCTAACATGTTGCTAACGCATTCATTGCTTCGCCTTTATGGCGAAACTGTGATACTTCTGCTTCGTCCTTATTGGCATTCTGCTTTCGGTTGTCAATGCTTGGCTATGACAAACGTCCGACGCCCCTGCTTATTATTCGTTCTTGCATGGGAGAGGCTTTGTGAATCAGACCTCAGAATCACAGAGCAATCCCTGCTTAATAACAATCTGAGGGAACCGCGAAGGCGGTCACCTCGTAAACAATGAAAAAAAAAGCACTGTGAATTTGTCCCCAGTAGAAAATTCACGAAGTTTCTCATTGGCAAGTGATTTGCCATTGGCCAGCGGCCTTTGTTATGAATATATTCAAGATTACGATTAGCTAGCTTCTGCTATCATGAATCTTTCTTGCATGAGGACTTGTGTGAACGCGTGACCGCGCCTCTAGACCCTCGATTCCAAATGTCGCACTAATTGACTCAGACGCTAGCTCTCCAGGGCGCCTTCGCACGTGGAAGATCTACTTAGGCCTGAAACACGACGGAGGCCAAGGAATCGTTTATGAAGAGAGAGGAAGTAACTTATATTCGAGAAAACGGTTAGTTATTTCTAAATGCAGCAGCTGTGGGAAAGGTAGTTACGATGATGTTCAAAATAAGGCAAGGTGGGTACACACGAAGTGACAAAAAATAAGGGGATGAGGGCAGGTGAATATTTCGCCGCAGTAAAGAAGGACAACAATAACGACGCTCAAAACGCTCTGAACCTCGAGGCAAAGATATCAGCCCTATATTAAATGCATTACGCCGCAATGACTGTACCCGCAAAGCAGCCAAAGAATGCGGGTGGCATGATTTAAAATGCGGCAAATGACATAGGCATGTTGATGCAATCTGAAGCATTCCATGCCTCTACTGTTTAAAATGAGACGAGGAGGGGAAGCAGGAGGGGGATATGTTCTTTTTTTTGTGCGTGTTCTCGCTCTCTATCCTTTATCTTGATGTGGAAGTGCGTAAAATAAAGTCAATGGAGAGTACACGTGAAGCTGGAAGCAACGGCGTCCATTTTGGCATCCACCGAAACGTTCTGCCTGTAAATTTCTCTGACAATCCGTGTCACCCATACTTTAGCGTGAATTATATAAATGTGTGAACCGAGTTCGGTATGTGGGCTGAATTCCCAGTTTTGTGTTCGAATGTATTCTGTGCCATTTGGGCCGGCCGCCCTTATAAATGTATGTCCGACATCACGATTGTATATCATCTGTTCTTTCGAGCAGTCCTAGCATATTAACTTCTATTTACATGCGTGCCGCGTGCATGTGTGCGTGAGTGTGTGTGTGCCTGTGTGTGTGTGTGTGTGCATGTGTGTGCGCGTGCGTGTGTGCCTGCGTGTGCGTGTGTGTATGTGTGTGTGTATGTGTGTGTGTGCGTGCGTGTGTGTGTGTGTGTGTGTGTGTGTGTGAGTGCGTGTATGTGTATGTGTGTGTGCGTGCATGCGTGTGCGTGCTTGTATATGCGTGCGTATGTGTGTGGGTGTGCGTGCCAGTCTATGTGTGTTTGTGTGCGTGTGTGTGTGCATGTGTGTGTGGGAGCGAGAGAGAAAGAAAGTGTGTATGTTAGTGTGTGTCTGTGTTTGAGTGAGTGAGTGAGTGAGTGAGCGAACGAGCGCTCGTGCGCGTGACGATCGTCTTGCGTAGACCCAGCAATATGAACTGAAAGCATGTACACTACTCAATTTTTCTTCATTCGGTCACACCGAATCAAGCGTGACTGCACGAAACCCGGCAACATACGTCATCGCAGTACGTTATCTTATGTCACGGCAGCAACAACAGCTACAGCAAGGTCGCAACATCACGAGCATGCGTGGGCGTTCCAGTTAACTTTATCCTTCGATGCATAAGACAGCGTTTTCCTCAAAAAGTTAACTGGAATGCTCATGCATTTTGTCGGACACTTTGAAAATTAATATCTCGAAACTGGTTCAGTCCTGAGAATTTGTTTCAAGTGGATACACCCTGAAAACTCAACGGCTATAATTCGTAGATTGAAAGATGTGCCGTACTATAATTAATTTTAAAAGATAATTAGCGTAATTATGTTAATTATTCAATTAGGCGTTTTGATTTCTCGCGGAAGTAATGGCCGCCACATCGAGTAGTTTAGATCCCGGACTATAATTGTGCTATCTGCCACAGGCAATTTTTAAAAACTTGGTGCAGCCAAAATGAAACACCCTGTATACTCGGTGCAAATATCAACCAACACACAGCCGGCAGTACACGTGCTGGCAGACCATGAAACGTGAATTGTTTATTCATAGTGAAATATTTAGCGCGACCAATAGACACAGTGGAAGTGGACACACGCGCACCTTCACTGTGTCCTCGTCTACTGTGCGCGCTAAATATTTCACAATGAATACGTACCAACTCGCCCAACTGTCCAGTTCTGCTGCAGTGAATTGTTTACTTGGTAAAGCTATAGATGGGGATTCTACACACGCCTGTTCAAATCTTGCTATGTCTTTAGCTTCTTTTATTTCATGTGTGAGCTGATTAGGATAGCGTCCGATAACAGCACATCTGTTCAAGTCAGTGGTACAGACACAACTCCTGCAAAGAGAAGCAGGAAAGCCAACTGCTGAAGTTTTATTTTAACATTTTTGCTGCGCTCGCGAAATCACTCATTAGGCTGCTGTCCCAGCTGCGAAAAAAAAAAAAAAAACGTCAAGTCAAATTTGTAGATTGTGCAGTTTGTTGTGTGTAGGATTTCTTTGACTTCTGGCAAATATTACGCTGGACAAACGGGGCGCTGTCTTAATGACAGATTGCGCGAGCATTGCAACAATGTTAAATATAATATCGCAGCAGCTTGCTTCTCATTGCAAGAGAAGCAATGAGAACCCCTGACTTAACAGATGCGTTGTTATCGGAAGTTATCATAATCATCTAACACGTGAAATAAAAGAAGCTGAAGCCATAACAAGATTTGGACGTATGTGTGTTAGCTCGCCGTCTGTTGCTTTATCGTGTAAACAATTGACGTTTCTTTTTCAGCCGGCACGTGTACAATGAGCTATGTGTTCGTTGTTGTTTGGACGGAGTATATAAGCTTTCACGGGTGTCAGGAAATAAATCAGTTGGAATTTTAGCTCCCCCCTGTGTTCTGTTGCTTCGTGTTTGTCTTGTTTACTTCACTCATTCTGAGTTGCGCTAATTCGTGAAAACAATATGGCTAGGATTTTCTCTTAGCAACAATTCTAGCGTAAGAGATTTTCGTGAATACAGGCCCAGCTCTGCAAGGGGGAAAAAATGCGGTGGCTTCCACTTCTTCTGCAATGTGTTATTCAAGTGCTGAAAACGCATTGAAGCCACTCTTTTCTTTATAGGGTGTCACACGTAACTTGAGCCAAACTTTAAAAATATGTCACGTAGCTTCACAGAACCAAGGTAATATTGTTTGCCGTCGCTTGGGGATGCTCAGATTATGTTTTATCATTCCGCCTAGTTACACAATTAGTCCTAATAATGAATCAACTACTTAAATATTATAATTAGATGAAAAGTGTCAATGAGAAAATTGCAGAGCTCCCGTTGAAAAACTCCCGATACAGCTTTCTGTTGTTCAATACATGCAACATAAATGTTTTTTTTCCCAAGCATGGGGTTTTACGTGCCCAAACCACGATCTTATTATGAGGCACGCCGTAGTGGTAGACTCCGGAATAATTTGGACCACCTGGAGTTCCTTAACATGCACCCAAATCTAAGTATACGGGTGTTTTCGCATGTCGCCCCATCGGATCGCGGCCGCCGTGCCCACAATTTTTTAAAAGCATGAAAGAAGCACGCGAATACACGCAAATTAAGTGCCTCGAGCGGCCAGTCGCGCGGCAATTTTGCGTGTATTCGTGGGCTTCTCTCATGCTTGTAATATTTGAGAAGTTGATAAATAATTAAGACTAATTATGTAATTAGGCGGAATGCAAAACATAATCTGAGTATCTCCTAGCGACGGAAACAACATTACCTTGGTTCTGCCCAGTTAAGTGGCATTTACATATTTTTTTAAAGTTTGGCTCAGGTTACGTGGACACCCGGTATAATTCCGACAAGATCTGCTTTCACCCAAGCGTGGGTATTCAAAACTGGAGGTGCCAAGGAAGTGGGCGACGTGCAGCACTATATGGCGATTCAATGTGAAAAAGAGATTATTTGACAAACTGGACAAAAATGGATTTCTTGTGCATGGATTTCTTGAGCACTGCGTTGTGGTTAAGTAAACGTCGCGTCTTCTCGCGTTTTTTTTTTTTTTTTTCAGCCTGAATACAACGATCAACCACAGCATGTTTTGTATTCTGGACTGCTAGCAGTACTCAGCGGCTATCAGCGGAGTAATTAAATGCACTTACTGCCAGGCTAACGGTGACTATAGCAACAACACAACCACCGCTACCGAGGCCTGTTGCAAAAGTGTGTAGTGAACTCGACTAACCTGTGAGTAAAATGAGCGGAGACTTTTCGAAAGGCACTTTTATTCTCTTAAGATCTTTATATTAGCCGCGCCAGGTTTAACTGCTATTTACTCATTTAAGGGCCTCCCGATTATTCGCGGGAAACAAGCTGATAGCCGTGTCAAAACAAGCCAATTAAGCGGCATGGATTGCATAATATTTAACCCCAGGAAAACTTTTAAAAACAGTTCTAGATTGAATAAGAAGCGTATCTGAATTTTCAGATATAGTTTTACAATCCTAAATTCATGTCAGATATTGATTTTTAGAACATGGTCAAAAACGTAGTGAAAATGTGAAAACCCGGCGGGCTCCGAACAATGGTGCTAATAGCATTTAGTCCTTTGTTATGGTTTGCAAGAACTCTTTATTTGAATACGTTTGTGCGCTCTAACGAGTCAAATGAAAGTTCCAGCAAGCGAAAGGCTGAAAAAGACTCACTTTACATATAGGAACAAAAATGTAGAAGTGAAAAAAAGCCCTACACCTTTCTCTCAGGAAGACAAAAATAAGAAGAAAAGAAAATCTTACACCTGAGCAGGAATTTCGACGCGACATGGCGACAATGACAAGCCCAAATCCGCTTATAACAAGCGGAAGTCGTCACCCTGGATGCAGTGCGTTTAGATACTTCCTAATTAGGCATGCTGCTTCCGTATGCGTCACATCGACAACAGGGCAGATATTGCCTCCTTGCAGAATAAAATGGAACGAGAATTTTTTCGTAGTACTTGCTCAACTAAAAATTTAGGAGTTGCTTTAGCTTCGACATTTATCTGGGCAACGTAAACATGCACGCAAAGGCGCGTTTCCATGGTGTCCGTGTCTTTCTTTCCGTCCGGTAAGTTTCGCGCTAGATTAACTCTTTTTAATGATGTACCAACTGGGGTCCAAACATCTACCCTTTTGAAACATACTGTTCCATAGTCCACAAGTCACAGTGATTACTGACACTTGGCTGCACAAGGAAATTTGCGACGATGATTTGATTTCACCTTCATATAAAATATATCGTCATGACCGACCGACTAGAGGCGGCGGAGGTGCTGTAGTTGATAAATCTAGTGCTGAACTCATTATTTTAGGCGTAATGGCTGATGTTGAATGCTTCTACCCTAAGTTGAGCATGTTTGGTACAGTTTTTACAGCGAAACTGTATGGTGGCTAGCCGAATCGTCCATCAGTCGGCCAATCGGCCAGTACGCCGAAAACTATCATCATCATCAGCAATGGCTCGAGCATCGTCTTCTTCCACAGCCGGCTCGTAGGAGCCCCTTGGCGCAACCGCGCGAACGCGCTCGTGCCACTGCTCCCGCGTTCGTCGTCGTCTTCCACAGCTGCAGGCTCCGTTGCCACTCATCATTCCAGCGTAGAATTTAACTTCTCTCGTCGTAATGGGTATAGGCCATGTTTACGGGGGTATGAGCCATTGCTTAAGGAGGTATGAGACATTCATTGTCTTACGTGACGGACAGATTTAGTTTTCAAGCAATTTAATTTCGAGGAATCGCAAGCGGCAATGGCGGGCGAATGCTTCTAACCACGCCGCCGAGCAAGCTCGAAACATCGAACGCAAGCGACAACGGTGGACTGCGGGCATGCCTTAAGTGACGTCGTTCTCTCCGTCACAGCCGAACGTGTGTGTTCCACTAAGGAACAAAAAGACGTAACACATAATGGATAAATATTTTAATGTACTATGGGGATTCACCCATTGATAAACACCGAGGCCGCACGCTTCAGCTTCGCTGGTTAACCTTCTGTACGGAGAGCTTGGGCGGTGATTTTTGTTCTTTATGCAGTATACAGACCCCCTGATCGTTCTCCTGATTATCACACATATAGATTACACAAAATCATACTTGCCGGTGACTGTAACCTCATGTCATTTGACTGGAACGTATGACTTACAGTCCTGAATCTACACGTAATGCGGATGTAATGTTTGACATTATTCTTGAAAACAATCTTGTCCACATTGTCGAAAAACCCACGCGCACTATCAATAACTCAAGTTTCCTGCTTGATCTGGTGTTCGTGGATCGGTCTATTGTTGATTTCGGTGTATCAGTACAATCCGGTTTCTCTGATAATTTTTAGTTTTTGCTTCATTTCCACTTCTTGTTAGTCACGTGAGGAGTTCGTCTGCGCTAAAACTGTGAAGAAAAACATGTGGGCTGATGACGCTGGTATTTTGAACCAGCTTGATGTGGAGTTCTATGTGTTTTCTGAGGGTGCTCCCTAAATGCTTTGGATGAAGTTTTTGAAATTGGTTTATATTGCCTTGACCATTTTATTCCACGTAAAATTAAAAAGTACAGCCAAATTTACCCCATGGATCAACAGACATATTATTCATTTGAAACGGAAATATAAGTGTTTAAGGAAGAGAAGGTCACCTTCTCATGAGTTAAGTAAAGTTCAAACTGCATTATGTGAGGCTGTACAATGAGTAAAGAACTTTTGCTTCAACACTACTTCGCCCAATTTTTATCAAAGATGATCCCCAGAAGTACTTGAATTATATTAGGGAGCGCAAGGCACCGGTAACTAACATTTCGCATAACAATAAAATACTGGATGATCCGCAGGTTATCGCTGACCATTTTAATGTTGAATTTCAAGGTGTGTTTTCTGTTGCTTCTAATAATAATGATTCTAGTTGTTCCTAGTAATTATATTTCCGTCTTTCTTAACCACTTCTTCTCTTCCCGAGATTGGAAATTAGCACGTGTAGTTCCCATACTACTTGTTGCAAGTATATTGTGACTACCTGTATTAAAGAATTTTTAGACGACCATCAAATTTTATCACCATCCCAACATGGAATTACGAAGGCTTTTTCAGCAGTTACTCAACTGCCTTGCATTGTTCATTTTCTGGCATCCGTTCTTGATATGGCTGGCCTGGTCGACATTATCCTTGTGGATTTCAGCAAGGCTTTTGATCGCATTTCTCACGAAAATTTTGACCATACACGAAATATGATTGGTCTTATAAGTTGAAATTGAGTGTAAAAAGTCAGGCACTCTCATCAGGGGTGCCTGAGGGTAGCGTACTTGGGCCACTTTTGTTCCCCATTTACGTTAACGATTATTATTGTTGAACTCATAAAAATTCGCTTATTTGGAGATGACTGATTTCTGTTTTGTGATGTTCATGACGCACACGATCAAATAGCCTTTAGTATAACCCTCAATAATATTTCAGACTGGTGTAATGAATGAGGTACGGAACTAAACTATCAAAAAAACAGTTCCTCTCGTCACTAAAAAACTTAAACCCCTTAAGTTTTCTTATTTCATTTGCTCAAAATCATTAACTGAAATGGAAGAAAATAAGTAACTACGTGTTGCTTTGACAAGCAAATTAATTTGAAACAGACATGTTGCTAATACATGTTCTTCCACTCTTCACAGACTGTTTTTTACGTCACGAGCTTAAAGATGCACCAGCACAAGTAACGTGTCGGGCCTATGAGTATTTGATCACGCCTATGCCTAAGTACGCTTAGAATCCAAGCAGGTTACTTGATTACAATCCCGGCGCAAAGTTAAAATATTTGTTTTTATTGTTTATTCGCAAGATCGAACTCGACCCTATACCGTACTTATCTCTACTTACGTCTCGCCGCACTCGTCATACACGCCCGCTTTCTCTTGACTCCTAATTTTGCCAGAACAAATGTATTTAATTTCTCATTCTCTCCACAAACAAATTGCGTCTGGAATAATCTGTCACCTGCCGGCCTGTTGTCCTTTGGACAGTTGAATGCTACTGGTTAAGTTTTTACTACTGCCCCCGTTTTGTTTCTTGTTTTATTAACTAACTCTTTTTTGTATTTCATTTTGCTTGATATTGTGTACATTGTTTATATATTTTCACTTACAGGTAGTATCCATGACATGAATCATTTTACTATTGCGTTTCTTTTTACTATTGCGTTTATTTTACTATTGCGTTTCACCTATTGTTGAGGTGTATATGTGATATTATAGTGGTTAGCATGGTTGCTTGAGTGTTTATTTGTTATGTGACACCGTTGTTCGCATTGAATTAGTAGAAAGGGAACCGAGGGCCCGATTTTTATTAGTCATATGATAAGAAGCCAATAAACAATGACACCAAGGGCAGCATAGGGGAAATGTTTGTTGGCTTCTTACGTTTTTCGCTTTATCACTGTAAGGGCGTTTTTGTAATCTCGTCTTTTTATATTGAAATGTGACACCGCGACTTTGTTGCAACTATGCTGTACACTGTTACATGTTGTATGTTGCAGCTTTAATTTGTATGTACCACATATTCAAGAGCCAAGGAGTAGCCGGCGCCGCGAAATATTAAAAACCGTGCTCTATTTGATAGCCCCCATGCATACTATAAACGGCTTGATTTAAATGACTATAATGCTTAGGCAAATTTACCAGTTTATCTGCCAGTCTAATGAATCTCATAAGAAGCCCTCTCGTCTGTCTTGAGCTCCATTCGTCTTCAGTTTCTCGCAGGCGTCGCGAAGAGATAATTAACGACGCATTCACTCCGGCGGGTCGCGGAGGGCGGGCCACATCGACGTGGTCGAAAAGCGACAGTAGTCAGTAATCGCTTTGGCCGAACAGCGAAATTTCGAGTCTGTCACTCGCTGCTGATTTTTTTTTGGCTATAAAATTGGAAACGCACAACAACTGACCCAATCAGTGGCGCGTTAAAAGAGGTCGTCGGAATACGCAGGCGGGGCTTTATTTTGCATAGGTCCTGCCACGAACGGAGGCTGCGCACCGCCAACTCCACATTTTCTCCTTCGCCAGGGTTCGCACTGCCGGAGCTCCCAGCCTCACTGTTGATTTCCAGTTGGTTGCAACAACATTATCGTCAAGATAAGCGGAAAGAGTTCCAGAATAAGATCTGAGAGGTAGCAAAAGGCAACCATGTGCTTGACAGTAAATGCAGACTGTGGCGTTGATTTAAGTACGGACGTTATAAATGTTTGGCTATAGTCGAGGGAAACTAGGCATAGGCACGTCCTAGTGTCTCGATTTTATTTTGTCTTTTTTTTTTTGTCTTGTGCTGTTTGATCACGAAGACGCGGACTCGTTCGGTGTAAAAGCAGGTGCGACGAGCGCCGCCAATCCCGAAACATTTCAGGCTCGCGATTGGCAGGTTACTCTTACTTGGTGCGATCAGCTGCAGCAGCGAGTCAATCGTTGGTCGCCAATCATGGTAGGTTATGTTGGAATATTTGTTTACTAATAGCCACTTAATCTTTTTTTAGATGGAAGCCTACGAAATTTTGGTGCAGCGAGAGGGATGCAGTATTTTATATATCATTTATGTGAATAAAACGCACCTGCGAGTCGCCAGTGCGAATACACCTTAACACGTTACCTCGTAACTCAAGTTAACTATGCGAACCAACGCTCTCATAGTGTAGGAAAAGCCAAGATCCGCAAGCGTTAAAAAAAATATTTTTAATGCATTCATCAAAAAAATCTACGTCACTGAGATTTTGATTTTAGGAAGCCGTAAGTGAAATACATTACGATAAGTTAGGTGCTGAGGAGATGATTAGGTGCTGAAGTGATACAACATAATCGCATATCACATCTAGAGAAAGTCAAGACTTACAGATAAGCCGCTCTAGCTCGATCGATTGATCAATAGGTTGGTCGGTTCATTCATTCGTTCGTCTGTTGAGTGAGTGAGTGAGTGAGTGAGTGAGTGAGTGAGTGAGTGAGTGAGTGAGTGAGTGAGTGAGTGAGTGAGTGAGTGAGTGAGTGAGTGAGTGAGTGAGTGAGTGAGTGAGTGAGTCATGTGATGTGAGAGATTCGAAGTGTTGGCAACAAAATCTTACCAGCCTCTCAAAAAATTTACCTTCGGCCGGGATAATGTAACAATTTTTGCGCTTTCTTTTTTTGCGCTTTTCTTGCTGTTTTTCTTTTTGCGCTTCTTCATCTGTCCAAATGGCGCTTCTCCTACGTTATCAGCATGATCGACCAGTCATGAGCAGTGGTGTATAATAAAGGAATGGAATCGAGTGAAGTAAGTGGCTATATTGTACCTGCCTTGTATAAATAAGAGTATGACGTGACGCGTAATGAATCCCCACTGCGTGACATTCCATTGTGAAGCCCGACGTTCCGGGGTTGATTGCCAACTGCGGAGACCGCATTCCGATGTAGGCGGAATGCAAAAACACTCGTCTGCTTAGATTAACGTGCACGTTAAAGAACCCCAAGATCTAAAAATTATTACGCAGCCATCGTCCACAATACTCATCATAGCTGACTAGGCACCTTTGCGACGTAAAGCCTTATTGATTGATTAACGAATTTTATGGGGAAAAATACGGCGCATAAGTCGCGGTAAGGTAGCCAGTTATAGTTGCTAATAGCGAAAAATGCGCTGAATATTTGCAAGGTTTTCCTGTCTTGCGGTTACCAACTTGAATAATCGCGAGGCTCTTGTGTCTAGCAGTTAACAACTAGATGGTTAGAATAAAGTGGGCAAATAGCGCAACGAAAGTAACTGGCGTTTTTTACATGACCGACGATAATGTCTTAAGTTGTTCGTAGGGATTGTGACGTCTTTCATATACAAACGAGTGAATCGGCAAGTATGTCCGCCTGTTCAATCACTTGGAATTGTATCAAAGTTACAGTCCGATTCATTATGACTGGATCTAAAACAGAGCAAATAATTTTACAAACTGGTGACTGCAATTTAATGATTCACGTTTCTTTTCAATTAGCTCGCTGGCGCTTCATGTGTGCAAATGAACCATTGAATTACTATTTGGCGCATATTTTTTTCTCCTTAAAAATATCCATGGAAGGGAGAGTTCAACAGCCTTTCGTGAACCTACGCAAGCAAATGCTGGAGCTTAGCTATGACTAAGCAGTTCACGCCACCTCGTTGCTGAAATACGGACTAATTATCCCTGTCACATGAATCTAACGTCCTCAAGCGCACCTTGAATAATGAATCGGTGAACGAACAGCACACAGTTGAGCGAACACCAGCGTGGAGATTGTGCAAGGTCTCAGCTCCACCTATAAGAACACACCAATGGAATCATTAGTCTGACGCACGTGGCGTCAGCGCGCAGAAAGCTGCGAGTAGATTTCCAAACGCCACTGTACCAAGTTACTGTGGTCCTGAATTGCTTCTTTTTTTTTACCGCAGATAATTGCATGATTTGCAAGAACGATAATATTAGTACCGAACTTACAATGCTTTTTGTTTGTAAAAGCTTTTTGGTAATATTGTTATGTTCTAGAATAATATTTGGTTGGCGTTGGTTCCTAAGAACAAGGGGTCCGATTCACAGTGCTTTTCTTTCGCAAGTTCCGTTTTCCGTTGGGCGCTTTCGCTAATGACATGTCCAGCATCAAGATTCGCTGAAACTTTCCCTTACAAACAATTCTAGCGTAAAACATTTTTGTGTAGGCGGGCCCAGAGGCCGAATTCAGAAAGATATTTTGTTCGCAAGTGCTATTTATAATTGGCCGGCCGCTTTCATTATAATATCTCCGACATCCCTATTAGCTGACATTTGCTCTTATTAACAGTTCTAGGGCCGAATTCACAAAGCTTTTCGTTCGTAAGTGCTCTTTACGATTAGCCGGTCGCTTTCGCTGATGATATGTCCAGCGTCTACGTATTTTGGCTGAAATTCACTCTTATACGAACAATTCTAGCATAAGAACGATTTATGAATACAGGTCCTAGTGTATAAGGTTTTGTGTGTGTGTGTGTGTGTGTGTGTGTGTGTGTGTGTGTGTGTGTGTGTGTGTGTGTGTGTGTGTGTGTGTGCGTGTGCGTGTGTGGTGTGTGTATGTGTGTGCTGTGTGTCGTGTGTGTGTGTGCGTGTATGAATTCATGTCCAGTTTAACCTAGGAACTGATTTGTGAGTACGAGGCCAGTTGTCCAGTGATTCGACCTACACCCAATTTAAGCTTGTGGCAAAAGCGGAACACGTCCACAACAAATAAAAAAAAACAATATGCCAGCGTTGGGCCCGCACTCATTATACGTACAGGAAGGTATCGCTTCGGTATGTGGCGGCTTCGCCTGACGCAGAGCCTGGGTAACTGGAGATCCTCGGAAAAGGTCTATGGCCTCGCAATGGATTTAATAAGGCTTATTCTGCTGCTGTTAATGATGATGTAAGAAACACAGAATAAACTACAGCTGCCATCCACAATTACAAAAAGCGCCAAAGGGCACTTTGTGTTACTGAATTCAGGCAACACGATTAATTAAGTTACAATGCGGTGGCAGATTCGTCTACTTGGAAAACATGTCGAAAGGTGGAATATCTTCCTCATGTTTGTCTGTGCGCGCGGGTGTGTGTGTGGTACAGCGGAGAAAGACTACTGTCTCTAGGGAAGAAAAAAAAAAAGGAAAACATCTGAACAGCGTCGGTTCTGCCTGGCTTCCTCTATCGAGGTCGAAACTGAACAAAGGGCTCAGCTAGGCTGACGTTCGTCAAGGAAGGCAACAAGTATACAAGCATCCCCTCTCCTCGTGCCTCGAAACTACCACTGGTGGCCCCCTGGGAGACGTAAGATGAATGGTGAGCCCTGACAGGAGGCCTCTCGGTGTCAACCATCGAAGTATGTATTGGCGTTCTATCCCAGACCGGAAAGGAAGAGGGTGAGGCACCTTGCCCAGGGAAATGTGCATCACGATTCCCACAACGCTGCAATTGCCACTGAGACGCAGGAACAGCGACCGCAAGAACACCAAAAACACCAATGACAACGACGGCAACAGAAGTGACGGGGACAAAAGCTACTGCCATTGATAATAATTTCCTAAGCTTTGAGTAGCATACAATAACGTTAGCCGTAAAACCATTATTATGGAGTCAAACGGGACGATCTAATTGGGGCCACATTTTATATACTCGGGATGTGCCCAGTTCGTACGCTCTATGCGCTTTTTGCGTGCTGGTTCAGTTATGTATGGTTTGGTAAGCATTACTCTCCGATGGACACGCTTGGCCTCAAATCATGAAAAAATAAATAAAAAAAATAAAAAAAAACACATGGGCTAAAATTGTGCGAACGAATGCCTTTCTTACCGGAGTCAGGTTTTTCAGGTAGCAAAACTTGAACGGAGGCTAAAGCACTAACGGGATCGGGATTATTGTGGAAACTGAACCCGTGTGTGCTTGCAATTGAGTTCACCATGAAGTTTGAAAAGCCAGGATCAGTAGTGCAGTGCCAAATGTAAAACCGCTGCTGGTTGGTCAAAATAAGTTTCGTTTTTCTCGCGCCATCCACATTCAATACGCCGCCTCTAGCACGGAGGAAAAAACACATTGCTTTAGTTATTTTATTTTTTCAAAAAATGCGCTGTCTGCAGAATGTACATGGCCTAGAGCGTTCTATTGTCGCCTGTTGTCTCAAGCATAGTTTTGAAATGGCATTGCTCGTGAAAGGATTCATGAGAGCGCTTATTACAAGACAAGACAGAAACAGAAAACAAATAAGAACACTACAATGGTTCACCATTGTAACTGCCATTTCGAAATCACTGCTCTCATGGGCACCTTGGCTGGCCTTTTGTCTTCATGTCGATGAGACAAAGGCATGGTACATTACGACGCTGTCTAGACCAAGCTGTTGATAACTTTTGGGTCACGGTTTCAATTTTGATAACTTCTCGGGAACGCAGTCTTATCAACTGGACGAAAGAAAAACTACTCCCAGTGGATGTCTTGGTATTTATTAAAGTACAAAACATTTATTCGCTACATTCTCAATATCCGTCGGAAACAAAAACAAAAAACAAAAAAAAAACGTAACAGTGTGTACAGAACACTTATTAACATATTATACACTAGCGAAGCTGGAGTAAGAATGCCTAAAGTTGTCAAGCGCACTGTCTAATAACTTTGGCCATGAATTTCTCGTAGTAAATTAAGAGCGCCCAGCACTCGTAACGCGCCTCGTACTGATGATGCTGGCAGCTTACCTAACGACATCAGTTTCAAATCAGCCATCTTATCCTCACTCATGGGGTGTTCCTAAAAAAACAAAAACAAACAAAAAACAATCAGCAGACCCAGAACAATTCAAACATTTTAGAACATTTGTCACGCAGATGTGTGCGCGGGAAGCTCAGCGCAGCAAACATATTGTGTTCTTGCACAAGGCACACAGGATGGCTAAATGCACTTCCGCGCCCACAGTATGTCTAAAATGGCTCGCATAAAGCACGGTGGGAGATGCTACAAAATCATTCTCAAGTGAAGTTAGTTAACGAATACTCTGCTGGAATTTCTGCTGGACAGTTCCCGCGAAAGACGCTAGCTCTCGGGAAAGAGCTCAGCAGCGAAGGTTTCGCGCTCAAGTTTCAGTGGGTTCCTTCTGACGGAGGAAACAACACTGGCACTCTGGCATGCGAAGCACTACCCGCCGGGGTGGCTCAGTCAGCTAAGGCGTTGCGCTGCTGAGCACGAGGTCGCGGGATCGAATCCCGGCCGCGGCGGCCGCATTTCCATGGAGGCGAAATGCAAAAACGCCCGTATGCTTGCGTTGTAGTGCACGTTAAATAGCCCCAGGTGGTCAAAATTAATCCGGAGCCCTCGACTACGGCGTGCCTCATAATCAGAGCTGGTTTTGGCACGTAAAACCCCAGAAAGAAGAAGGAGAAGAAGAATGCGAAGCACTCTCACATACCCCAAAGATCAAAGGCCCAAACAGTTATCAAGTCACTAAACCAGACATCAACGCCCGCTTTTCGTCGAATTTTCGTTCTGCTACGTGAATCTTGCATGACCCAGCCCTATCACTGAGAGAAAGCCTCACTACTGTATTAATAAGGACCATCTTAGCAATAAACTACGCTGCCTATACGCCAGCATGGTTGTTTAAAAATAGGGCGTGCTCTTTCTCTGCTTTGTTCCCCATACCAGGAGGCAGCAAACATCGACAACTTTGGTTATGTCCAGGCTATGGTGCAATAAGGAAGACGCTTCTTGAGAGCTTATAACAAACATGATCTTGCGGTGCATGTATGCTTAAAACACCTTGAGAATTGATTATGATCCTTCACAACCTGGAAGCCTCGTCTCTCCATTCTGTCCCTAAGTTACGCCGTTTTTTTTGGATGTCTGGTAAAATGCTTCACATACATTACAAGAGACGCTCTGGCGGAGCAATTGCCGGCCAGGATCGCCTGTCTAGGCCTGCATATAACTGCTGTAGCAGTGCACTGTTCTACGAAAAAGACACTTTGTCTTCCTTCCATGCGGTCATGATGTTTTCATTGGCAACTCCGGAATCTGTTACATGTGCTGGCAACAATGTCCAAACAAACAAAGATGGCTACGTCATCCAGGTTCGCGGCGCTTGGTGCTGTATGTGCATTGCTCAAGTTTCTCGTTTGTGGCGTAGAATCGAGGTATTTCGTCGAAGACGAAAGGGTCCTTGATGCCGATTTCCTTATTTTGATCGGTCTCAAAAATTTCAGCGACGAAAACGCGGAAATAGTTGCGCTGTACGTGCAAACGTCCGGCCTGCCTAGCGAGCCGCATCAGTCTTTTTTAAATACAAAAAGCATTTCAAGCGATTCGGGGTTACAGAAGGAAGTGTTCGTGAGTAGCGGGCCTCCGAAAGGTGCACGCACGTGTTCGCAGCGTTGCTCCACGGCTACAGGTACGATACTTGACTGTTTTCGACCTTTGTGTAAGCAACTCTGCACCTGCGACGCATGTTGCAGTATATCATCACATAGCATCCCACAATTTTTAGGCAGTAACGTTTGTTGTGCCTTCAGAAGCTAAATACGCATATTGTCACTGATAGAACGAGGCTAAAAACTGTTAAGTTACCTGGTCGGTGTGTTTTAAGTTAAAAACAAACGAGAGTTCAGTTTGTGAGTCAGAGTGCACCTTCCTCTTCATAGTTAGCAGATCCGTGTCAGATCCAGGCTTGGGAACACAGCAGACACCCACCACCCGTAGGAATCCTCAAACCCCGTTTAAACGTGAAAAGTAAATAATAACCATTCGTATCAAGCTGCGTTTCTTCCAACAGGTTTCCGAAATTCAGCGAGTGTTTTCTTTTGAGCAATGTCACTTGTATTAGTGTAAATGCGTGACTTTGAAACGAATCGAAACAGGTGTAATAGAATTTAGCTGTGTGCACAGAGTCGGAAAGCATTTGGAGCGGCGCTCCAAATCTGGAACGAGTGCTGTTTGCAGTTGCTTCTAAATTTCTTGTGAGCAATTAAACTGACAACTCATTGCGCTGAATGAAAAAAAAAACAGCATATTCTGCTTTCACTGCTGCTATCAAAGCATGCTATCAAAACGATATGTCCTCGGGGCATAACATGCGTCATGATCAACTTGAGACCTTCCGCGCTAGTTATCGTTCTTGGTACCGGCGCCTGCGGACAAAAGTAGATAAGGGAGAATATTCCTGCTGCCTAAGGCATTAATAAGAATAACGCAGGCACAGAAAACTAAAGTAACAAAACCAAATGAAGCTTGAGCATACATCACTAATACCCGTGTCACGTGGGCACACTTCGAAGGCCTTCCATTCGACGGACTTCGAAACGCCACAACTCTAGTGACTCAAAGGAGTTGTGGCGCTGCTATACGGCACTTTTGAAAGGTCGTTGAGTGGTTCAGACGTCTCTCGCAAAAATTATGTGGCGCTGCGGATCTTTATATTTAACAGCGGAGCTGTTTAAGCTGACCGTAAGTTCATAACGCGTCGGAAAAAATGTGGTGCGATCCTGGTGGTAGTACAGAAATTTTATTAAATTTTGGCGAAGCTGCGACGTATGCTGCCGCAGAGGGCAATGCTTCGCCCACTTCCACTTCTCCATGCTTCACTTTTGCTGAAAGAACAAAGATGAGCGGAAAGACGGGTTACTGCATATGAAAACACACACTGGGCCACGACATGTCTAGGAATTTAGCAAATAGACTGCATATAAGGGCGTAATTTTTTTGACAATTAAGTAACCGTTATCGCACGTCGAGTTCTAATTGATTGCTCTGATGTGTTCTCTGCTTCCGTTTTGTTCCCTTAAAGAAAAGGTTGCAGTGGAGAGATAGATGTAAGAATGCCTTGGCTACTCCCCTTCCGTATGTAGAACAAAAAATAGTTAATTAGATAAAGAATTCTAATAAATAAAATAGTAATAACGATGATAATAACAAAGAGAAGGATCTAATGACGGAGAGTTCAGTCTACATATAACTCCTACCCAAGGCGCTAAGCCAACGTTTGCTGTTTCAAGCAAAATCTGCCAGGTTTGCGCTTATGATTTATATTTTGCTGTTCGTTTTTCACTTCTCCACAATAGTATATGCGCCAGAAGGTATAAAAACCACTATAGCACAGCGTTGCTAAAGCGACATGAAGTTTTCCAGCGACAGCAGCAAGGAGCGCAGAAATGGGTCTGCAACGTATAGCGCAATCGGGCCATGACGCTCATGGTACATCTGGGTGGTCGAAATCGAGCGCATCAGAGGATTCTCTTGAGCCCGTAATCAGAAAACATTCTTACAATAGAAACTGTTAGTAAGAGAAGGTGCCAGCTAATCCTCATGTTGGACATATTATTAACGAATGCGACCGGCCAAGGGCAAACAGCTGTTACGAACGGAAGGATTCGTGAATTCGGCCCCTGTTTCATTCAGAGCGCCGCGTTCTATAGCTCAATCAGAGCGCTCTCCGGTGCCCTGACCTCCGTATACTATAGGAACCCGACAAAGATCCGGCTGAATTCCGATTGCCTGGCTCCTCCTATTGCTCCATGGAGCAGTTGAATCTTCGGCCCGGGTATGCTTTCGCTGGCTCCAATGTCGAGGACCCTTCGCGTCACTGATAACCGAGACGGAACCAGTCGAATCGATGCACCGTCAGTGGTGGCTGGAGATCGACAACGGAGGAGAGGTGCACATTTGCCACCGGCTCGTGTAGATGCGGTGACCGCTTCGTCTCCCGAGCTATAAGAGGCTACGCTTAGACAAACCGAGAGAGTCGCGGTGCGTCTCGTTGCAAGCGTCCGCCAAGTGCACCGCCATGGCTGAGCTGGGACGCGTTCGCCGAGTTGTGCTGCCGTGGGCGTGAGTATCGCGCCGCGTCTCGGATTATCTTGCCCTTTGCATCCTTGCCTGCTCAGCACGCGTGTTCTGTTGACGCACTTTGACCACCCCTATTCAGACCACTGGCAGTGCGCGCGGTGATTGCACATCGACAAATGCTTCATTCGATCTAAGCCACTCATAGCAGCTTCGATTTGGAAAATTTTCGCTGTTGTATTTTACTCCTCGCGACTCATCCGCTTAAGAATGGGGGTTCTCGCTCCCCTTCGCGGGTTAGGGCAGTGCCATCATACTATTCCTGACTTTTACAACGACAGCAGTTAAGAGCTCCAAACTGGTTTTTGCTGTTTTCGTCTATTTCTGTTATGCTGTCAGGCCATGTCTTCATGTTCAGCTTCACCTGGCGCTGATTCGTGCTCCTTAAAGGGCCGCAGAAAATAGCGCCTCTTCCTCTTCACAACCACTCTCTCTCTCACCATAAGGGGAAGGAAAACAAGCCCAGCATCGCCACTGGGGATCGATTTCGTCTACCTGCTGCAATGTGCGGTTGGACACACTAACCACTAAGCTTTGGTGCAACATTTTGGCTTGACAAATTGGGCGGACTTTTGTACACCACGCAGATTGCAAGAATGGCGGCGTCTGCAGATGCAGTCTGGAGAGAACAGCGAGCAATATTTTAGCGGAGGAAGACGACACTGCGCACATTGTAAAACATTTTGTTCGAGAAGATGGCGGTGTCTGTCCGTTGTGAGAGCGTGCTGCTGCCGCTTTAAATGAGTTCACAGCCAGACGAATCGCTGAAGTCTACTCATCTATTTTTAGCGTTTGTTAATGCCGCCGCTTTTCTCGCTAAACGCGGCTGCTGCTTTTCTGCTTTTCGTGTGATCACGTTCGTGGATACTAAAATAATCTGGTCGTCAATGCTCTCTGGATGCATTAGCCATCAGACAGATAATGCTGAATGCCACGGCTGTCGTCAGATATCCTAAGGTAAAGAGCATCCATTGAGCAAGGTTACCTTTTGAGAGGACGAACACGTGCTTCAGCGAGTGCCGAAAGTTCAGCTTCCTTCTGGAAATTTGCCTAGCTTCGCTAAATGAATAGCTTTGCTACGTTAATTATTTTATTGTTGCACATGAGAATGCTTGCGCTATTCGCCCTTTCCTGTACGTAAATTTGGCGCACAGGAGAGAGAGCACATGCGGCCTTTCATGAATACTGCGAAGTACAAAAGTGTATCAATATTCAGTCTTCGGATGTCTTCAGAAGTCTCACACATTGATCGGCGCAGTTTCCTAGGTAAGTTCCGACAGGATATAAAAAGGAAAAAAGAAAGCATCGTAACTATGTTACAGCGCAAGCACATTTCTAAATTAAAGAAGACAGACGATGTACTGAAAGACTGATCATTACGAAGAGCGGATATCTCTTTAGGACGTGCACAATGAATGGAATTGGTTTAATACTAGTCCTCCTTTTCTCTCTCTCTCTCTCTCTCTCTCTCTCCCTGTTCCTCACGGGACCATTTCCACGCCACGTGTCCAAGAGAGTCCTTTGGTGGCCGTTTATATAATCCTAAAGATCAATTCACTTAGCAGAATTCACTTAGCGGATCGCATTCTCCCTTGCTACAAAGTGTATGCAGGAAAGAAAAACACCTTTGAGTGACATTAACTCGGTTGATGTGGAAAATGAGGGGCGCTGCAAAAGCACACGCACTCTAAGCCGCTGCGTTAAATATCTGCGATACAGAAAAGAAACAGGAGGTAGCAGCCAACTACCAATGTGTCAGAGATATATCCCCCCCCCCCCCCCCCCCCGATCATCAGCATAAATCAAGCGATTTCCTGTTCCTCGGAGCCATAGAAGGGCGGAGTTTTGCTTCATATATTCGAGGAAGAGCCAACTGTTGTGCTAGCATTCGTTTCCCACGCCCTGCAAAGCGCTTTCACTTGTACAGCAAGCGTTTGATCGTGCTGCTCGATTCTTTTCATCCGCACTCGGCAGGGTAAAGACGGCATGCACAGGAACGTATGTTTTCAGTTGCTTCCAATGAAATTGCCCGCACCAGCGATTCCAACGCACCGTCACTGTGCGCTGTGCGCGTCAGGGCCGTCTTCATTTGGCGAGGATACAGATTTGCATATTTTTTCATATGTGTCATGTGCGGGTGTGAGGGAATGCGCTTGTGTGCTATACGCCGATCGCTCAAATAGCGAAACAAAAATACATAACTTTTGTTACGCTGCAGAGCTCTACTCGGAAAAATAGAGCTGCAAACGCATGGTCGGTTCGGAAAGCCGGAAGTGCTGACGCTCTTGGACTTGCATCGCGTTGCGACAGCTGAGCTAGTGCTGGTCCCGCACGCTTAGCGATGCGGCGTCAGCTTTTCCGTTCGCAATCAGTGCTATGGCGGCATTTGGGCAATCGGCAAGGCTCAATATCAAGAATTGATATTGAAATTGAATGAAAGCCTCGTGTTCTAATATTTCGCCATCGTGGTGGCATAAGCAATTCACGCTACGCACGTGCGAATGCTGCCAGAGAGAGAGACATACATGACGATTCCATTTTCCCTCCACTATATCAACGAGGCTGTTGCGACGTTATGCGATATCGACGAGACGCGTTGGTGGCACACGCCCGCGCTGCAGGCTGCATTCGTATGACGAAGCCGCTGAAGTGCCGATTGGCTGGGGGCACCTGTTTCCTCCTCACGTGTGCCCCAGCCCAGCCAATCAGCACTTCAGCAGCAGACGGAATGGACATGTCCCCTAGGTGGACAGTTACAGTATCCCGCCCCAGGCGGTCACAAAACAAGAGCTCCAGAGGAACCTCACGAAGACAAAGATGCAAAGGGTGACCTTTAATTGGTTCTATGTTCTTCGCCATGAGCATATAAAACAATATGTCGCCATTCAGTACTAGCTCAAGATGAACGACAGGATGGTTCAGCGACTCCATACCGTCATTTCTGGACTAAAAACTAGGGGAGACATCACATAATTGTTGGTGTAGCCAGGGGGGGGGGGGGTCGAACTCCACCCCCCTCCCCGAAATTTTCGGACTAACCCCCCCCTCCCCCCTTCCTTCCCTACTTTCCCACGGAACAGAAAGGTTCAGGACGTGGGCTCCGAAAGAGCGACATGAATGAATGGGAAAACTTGAAGGTTAAAGCGGTCCGACCGGGAGGGGGAGGGGGGGGGGGGCGAGGGGTTGTCAAGGGGGAGATACCCTCTCCCAGAACAGAACATTGCGGCCCCACTCATGGCACGCCTCTACCTCATTACGGATCGTGTTACCCATAACTGCTGAGGGGGGACCAGCAGTAAAATTCCACACAAAGATAAAGATAGGCCGAGTGCGTGCATGAAACTTGGGGCATTGTTGCTCCCCACTACGCCTACGTGTCGTCGAAGAGCTTCTCATTGCTGGTACTTGACCGACTCATCGACCACGCTGCGCGAAAGAAAAGCATTCCGAAAATATTGTGACTTGCTTGTCTACGAAACGCATAGTAAGACTACCCCCCCCCCCCTTTTTTTTTCCCCTTCTTTTTCTTTTCCTTGTCTCTGACTTTCATTATGTTAATAAACTTGAGAAGAGTTTGCTCTTAGGCTATAGTTTGTACACGCTGTTAAGAATGAAAACACGGCAAGAAACGGGACAAGAAAGACCTACAGAACGCTGATTTGCGCACGGCAAAATACAGGGTGTTTCATTTTAGCTGCACCAAATTTTTAAAAAATGTCTGTGGCAGATAGCACAATTATAATCCTTGATCTGAACTACTCGATGAGGCGGCCATTACTTCCACGAGAAATCAGAACGCCTAATTGAATAATTACCATAATTATGCTAATTACATTTTAATTTATTATTTTACGGCATACCTTTCAATCTACGAATTATAGCCGCTGAGTTCGTAATTTTCAGGACTGAACCAGTTTCGAGATATTAATTTTCAAAGTGTCCAACGAAATGCATGGGCGTTCCAGTTACTTTCGCACTTCAATGCATAAAACAGCGTTTTCCTCAAAAAGTGAACTCTGACGCTCATGCATGTCGTCGGACACTTTGAAAATTAATATCTCGAAACTGGTAGGAGATTTAAAAGTGGTTCCGCTTGAGACATCCCGGGTGGTGCGGAAGCTTCAAATGCCCACCTCTAGTACAAACCCGGAAGTATAAAAAACACTGTGAAAAAAAAATGATGATCTTAAACTATGGGGTTTTACGTGCCAAAACCACTATCTCATTGTGAAGCACGCCGTAGTGGAGGACTCAGGATTAATTTGGAGCACTTAGGGTTCTTTAACATGCACCTAAATCTAAGTACACGTGTCTTTTCTGCATTTCGCCATCATCGAAATGCGGCCGCCGTGACCGGGATTCGACCCCGCGACCTCGTGCTCAGCAGCCCAACACCATAACCCCTGAGCAACCACGGCGGGTCGAAAAGCGATGATCTGCGTATCATTAAGAGAACAGTCCTACGCTGAATCCGCAGAGATATATAATGAAATTTAATATGTGGTCCCTGAGGCCCCTGCTCGAGCGCTGAAACTTACCAGACTCGAAATCCTATCCACCTGCACGGCGAACTTAACAAGCGCTCTCAGTAAGGCCCACATATATACCAATATGCGAAACATATACAAGGATGGAAAAAAGTAAAAGCAGAAGTGATCTAAGTGCTACCACAAAATTTTGCCTTTTATGTGTCCACAAATAATACCGGCTGTTTTATTCACTACTGTTAAGAGAAAGCAGCACGTGTGCGTGATGCAAGAAAGCATGTTCGGAGGATCGTATTACGAACGCTTAACAATGTGTGTGTAAGCTGCTGCTGCAGCTTGCCTAACTTCTCTGTTAAGCAACGTCAGCATGCGCGTAAGCTCAACATATCGCAATATAAGTTCTTTCGATGGTGGCGTACGAGTTGCTCATTAGCAATGTAGTCTACAGGAAATCCTTCAGAGAAGCGTGCTGCAGTCCAAGACGTGACGCAGTTTAAAATGACATGGATGCAACAGACACGCTGCACTCGAGCACAGCTCACCAGAATTTAATTGGCTACAAGCACCGACCACACGGAATCCAAATCCATTTCGAGCGTGTTGTCTGCACGGAGTCGGAATGTATTACGCCTGTTTTGCTTCATGCTATAAACACGTTGAAATAATCAACCGAAATGCGTGCCACGTCCTTTAGGGTTCAAGTGACAACGACGCTGAACTGATTTCCGCCGCTACTTCGGCCAGGGTGTAGCGCAACATCAGAAAGCAAAAGGACAAAAAGAAAAAAAGAAGAAGCCGTACCGAAGCCACTTCGAAGTCACGTCTTGCTGAAGTGCCCACTTTCATGCAGCAAGCAAGGAAAGTATCAGTGTCAAGATAACAGCTAACCACAATATTATCATGGAGCCTCAGCGCCTTCAAACGAGCCTCTGCTTGTCGACCACAACGCCCCCATTGTGCCATCATTTCTTCAAGTAACAGCTGGTCCATTGATCTCCTACCTTCTCCTGATATATACAGGGCGATCAAAGTTAAGTTGACAGGTTTTTTTTAATTAGGCGCTTATACGTACGTGAAGACCACCTATACAGTAGGGATATGTGGCGAGGAGGACATAAAGTGAAATGATAATTATCGCTGTTAGCAGTGCAACTAACAAAAATTGAATAATTGACTTTTGACGGGCTGCAGTAAGCAGGTACGTCTGTATTGAAAACTTAGAGGCAGTCGTGTTTCTACAGAGTTCCACTTGGCAGAATTCTTCTAGCGTATCCGTGCTTTAGCGTATCGAACTGCGAAGATTTATTGCCGTTCGCACGATTACGCATGCAAGACAGTGACGACCAGCTGTGCGTGAGGAGGGTTTCCGGCCGCCAGCTGCGGTGACGAGGAGAACCTGTCAAGCGCAGGCGCCGGGGCGCAACTGTGGAGTTTTCGCGTACGACAGCCACACCGACAGCGATACGAGTTAGGCAATACAAGCTTCGCTTGAAAACTCCCGATACAGCTTTTTGTTGCTCAATACGTGCTACATAAAAGTGTTTTTCCGAGCGCGAAAGAAACCCGCGAATACACGCAAAATTGCTACGCGACTGGCAACTAGAGGCACTTTGCGCATATTAAGCAACATAAAGCTGTATCGGGAGTTTTGGGCGTTGCAGCTACTTCAGTGCTTCAATGCATTAAAACGACGTTTTGTTAGGAAAGTAACTGGAACGCCTATGCATTTCTCCGCAAAGTTCGGGAATTAATATCTCGAAACTGGTGTCATCCTGAGAATTTTTGAGAATCCTGAGTGTCATCTCGAGTATATCCGCCTTGCGAATTCCACGCTAGAATTTGTAAATTGCAATATGGGCCATAAGATAACCCGTTAAAAACAATTAGTGAGTTTTTTGTTAATTAGTCAATAACGCATATGAATCTTTGTGCAAGTAATGTCCGCCTCTTCGAGTAGACCAGAATTGTGCTAACTGCCACAGGCAACCTTTAAAGGGGTTGAGACATCAAGTTTGTGGCTTGCGCGTTATTTCTTTCAAATGTTTCTTATTGCTCCAGGGAGCATGATATACGCTCGAAGAGTCATATATTCTGGGTAAATAATTTAATATCGCATTCGTTATGAGAACGATTTTCGGTTTCGGTTTCTGGGCACCGAGTTGGACAGTGACGTCACTGTCTAGGAAGCTTGGTCACGTGGACCAACAAAGCTGTGACGCACGCACTGCTGCATAGTCTGCTCTCGCACACACGTTCTGTACCAGCGCAGGCAAACAAAACTACGCCGACAGTTGTCATGGCTAGCTGCGGCAGCTCCGATTAAGGCTTTACGTCTGCGTCCGATGCGGCTCACTGCAATCGACTCGAGGCTATCTCGGCTTGCCCGCTGCTGTGGGTGACCGCTCATTGTACGTCACTCTAATGTGGTATGACGTCACTAAAACGTCGCTGTCAATCGCGCTAGCGATGGGTCTCGATCGCGAGAATGAGCGCTTAAGCACTCTTTGGAAGCGAATTAAAATATATTTTAAACGTTTGCTGTGTACTACACTTCAACACTTCATGTTGAGTGTCCTTGCATACAGAGGAAGCCTACAGCAGGCTTTTTATAGCCTGCTGTAGTGTGACGGCGACGCCGTTGCCGTGATGTTCCGTAGAAAGTCCAACGGCGATAAAATAGTCGCCGCGCGTTGTGCGTGCGAGTGAAAGCGTGTGAGGGTGAGCCGGCAACCGCAGCCTAATCTCGCGCACGCGAGAGAGGAAAGCGGCCGGAAGCGCACGGTCTTCGTTCACGCGCGAGGCACGGGGAGGAGGTGACGGAGACGGGAGGGTGCTTTCTACTTCCGCGGCTGCTGCTCACGGAGCATATTTAAAGGGATCTGCGACGCGGCCGAAGTGTGCGCCCGCGGGAGCCTCATCTTCAAAGCGATCTGCGATGGGCCAAAGTGCATTCACCGAGTGCCAGTAGCTTCGTATGCGCTGCGCTTTCGACGTTTAGTTCGCGTTGAAGCGAGAGCCAGCGCGAAGGTCAGTTTGCTCGCTGCCGCTGGCGCGCTTTCTCACTCCAGCGTTTTGACGAGCTCCCGCGGTCATCGAGCGAAATGTGTTCATGTTTACCTGTGCGCGCGTGGCACCGTGCTTGTTTATTTAGTTAAGTAAGCGAATATTTACAACTTTATACGGCCGATAAAACTACGTTATCCTTACTTTGTATAGCTGTCTACTAATTTGCTATCGCAATCGATGCTTCGCCTTTCGGGCGAAACTGCGACTTTTTCTTCTCTGCAGTCTGGTATTTTATTTCCTTGTATTGTCGTTACGCACTTTTATTATTTTATTTTCCTTCTGTAGTCTCGACACACACGTATCACTGTGCCCTTGCATGTTACTTTGCATCTTGCCATAGAGTTGCCATGTAGGGACGAGGATTCTGATACGCCATTGGGTGGATTTCATTCGCAACCTAAGCATCAATGTTTTTTTTCTTGTTTTTTGTGCGTCTATACGTGTTGAACAAAACATTTCATACTGTACTTCGAAGCACCAAACAACTAGTCACTAGCTAAAAATGCAGCGGCAATCGTACCTCGGAACGAGGTTGTGTGCGGGCGCACGCCAATTTCATTCATTCATTCATTCATTCATTCATTCATTCATTCATTCATTCTTTCTTTCTTTCTTTCTTTATTTATTTATGTATTTATTTATTTTCTTTTTTTCTCCCCGCGTGTGCGCGCAGGCTTTGAGCTTACTCACAGGGATATCCTGTCACCATTATTTTTCTGTGTGCGTGATTTTGTGGAACTTGTTTGTGCATGTTTTTGTGGAACCGGCGCCTGCTGCCACGCACCGCCGCACACCTCCAAGCAGTGTGTGTGTTTGTGTGTCGGTGGTGAGGGCAGGCAGGCATGCTCTGTAAGAGCCCCGCGCCAAATTTCACATGTGGCCCTTTCTCACACGGCACTTAGGCCACTGTGCGCACGCGTGCCGATTCTCCTATTTGGCCCTTAACCCCCGCTGCAGCGGTTCTTCGCACATCATGCGTTTCTGCAGCTCCCCTTATTAAGTGTACCTCAAAGCCGCAACCCCGTCTATCTTGACCGATTTTGGCGCTCGCTCTTCAAATAGGTTTGTGACGTCTGACCACGCTGCACAAATAATATAAAAGATCATGAAGTAATAGGACTGTTTGATGTACATCAACTTGTGTTTATATAAAATACAAAAAAAAGCACGACAACAAAATGATTATTCATACGACGGCAAAAAGAACCACTCCGTGTCTCTGACCCGCCTGCGAAGTTAACAATGTGCCCGCGTATATTCTGCGTTCTTCCTCACAAAAAGTTACAGAAAAAAAAAGCGAGCAGAGAGCTAAAGCTGGACGCCGGAGCATGCAGCTTCTCCTATATGATGTACACTGTAGTGTATCGCCTGTAATTTGACAGTTGTCGGTCGCTGCAAATCTTTGTGTCGATGCTAAGTCGCTGCTCCATGTCGAAAGTCCTGCAAAAATGTTAGTTTTGTGCCCTGGCGCACGCATCGGTATTTGGTAGTGGTGGGTGAATACTCAAAGTTTCGGATACGAATACGAATAGTTAATGCGTAGTATTCGATTCTCACGTGAAAATGAAGCACTTGCTATTTTAGATTATTCAAAACTACTCAAATATTTCACAACAATGAACTGTTTAATTCGGGTTACTGTTCTCCATAATTGCTAAACAAAGTCGCGCTAATTATCAGAAACGTGACAAGGAGATTATGTTGCGAAGCAATGCAGAAATAAAATGGATAATACAAGCTTTGTTTTCGGTTTCGCGGCGGAAGCCTACGTGACAGCCCCCGATTTTTGTTTGTAGTCTATCATTTATTGTTTTTGGCAGTCTAGCTATGTAGCAGTTTTATCTTTCATACTACAACCAGTGATGTCTTCTGTGCAACGGGCTTTTTTAGATGTGTCTGTGGCACACAAGTCCTTCAGCAGCTTTTTAATGCGAAAACATTACGTGCCCCACTACGCGAAAATCCTTCGTGGTCGGTGGCGTGACCGAATGATGGTACCAAAAATGGCCGACGGTGCTAAGTCGTCGCTAGCACGTCAAAAATGCTCGGATTAACGTCAAATTTCTCAGTGAGGTTCCTGTAAACAGAATAAATTAATGTCTATGAAAATAAAATTTGTAAATTTTGGTCTCGGTGGCAATCGAACCCGGGCCTCCAGGATGGCAGACGAGCACGCTTCCCGACGCCACGGCGACTCCACGGTTCTGCCTGACTACAGGTGTGCCTAGTGCGTGAGTCATTGCACACGTCACGTCGCAGCCATCTGGCTGACTAAACGTGTGGCCTAGTGCGTGCATCTTTGGGCACGTGACAGCGCAGCCAATGGGCAGGAGGTGGCGCCTGGTCTTAATTGTCCCTGTCCAATTTTTTTATTTCTTTCCAAAACTTCTCATCTTTCTTCCGCAACCATTTATGTAGGGTTTTTATTTCTTTTCTGCCATACAGCAGCCATTATTTCTTTGAGAGCTTGTTTGCAACCAGCTCTAATGTCATTGGGAGGCTGTTCATGCAGCTTTTAAATTATAATTGGTGAGGTTGTTTTTAAAACTGATCATTTGTTCCTGATGATTAGCAGTCTTTCTTGCACTAGTCAGTACAGTCATGATACTTAATTATGCTGAAATAAATATTACTGGTGTAAATAAATGCGTCTGCGTTTGACTGATCGATATTCGATTCGGTATTCCCTACTCACTATTCGCATTCGATTCGTATATTCGCAAGAGTTGAAATTAGACCACTGCTAGAATTTGGGCTCCGTCTTCTGCCTGCAACTTAGCAATGATAAAACCTGCTGAGTTTCTGCTGGGTTTCTGGGTTTCTGCGATGTGAGAGTTTCGCACGGGGACAACTCTCACAATGCAATGAGGCGTCGGTTAAACTCTTGTCTTCCACCTCTTTGTCGCTGTGCCTTTGCATACATTATAGTTTGTTACCCAGCTCCTCGCAAACTGCATCAATGTGAGACCTCAAATGCAAATAAATCATCATCACCATCCTCGGTCCAGGTTGTAATCACTAAGCTGATAGATCAGTAAGACTCAGTACGACGTATCGCTTTTCTAGGCCGCAACCACTTGTTGGTCGAACAGTGAGGCTCAGTTTGTAGTATGTAGCGACAGTTGTCCTCGGCTCTAACTCAGAGAAAGTAGAAAAGTAAAGCACAGTCTACTTATTTCTTTATCTGCTGTCTTGCTCTGCAAGCTCCGAATTTGACTCCGTAAATACTTTCGCGATCAGTATATATCTCCAAGTTTCTCATCTCCAACCTGTCTCTTGATTCATCAACGGCGATTAACAGCTTGAAGAGACTTGGCGATCTTCAAAGGAGCAAACTTTACTCGGCCTTCACAAAAATATTATATTTGCCTTCAACTGCTAATCTTGCATATTAACAAAAGCCGAATGTTCCATACATTCGATCAATCAGGAAAAAAATACGTATTTTAGCGATTGACAAAAATAAAGCTTGCACAAGTATTACAAAAGAGATGTTTGAAAGCTTCAGGAGCTAAACAATTGAAATGGTCTATGTGGATAACCTGAGCTGATCGTGCGACTCTGCCAGCGTTCGTGTTACCGGTGTGAATTCCAAAGCAGCAGCTTCCGCAAGCACCCGCCGCCGTAATTTCTTTTGGTTCGAGGAATCGGATTTACACTTGTTGTTCTACAGACAAATCTTAGTAAATTCGTCCGTTATGGTAATAATGCATTTTCGTTTGGCAAAAACCTTCACGATGGATGGCTAGAGATGTGGAAAACCGCTTTATCTTTGTTATTTGTGCCGAACTGTCGGCGCTGCAGAAGCGCTCTCTCCGGAGTTCGCGCCGGTGTGGATAGTATATCCCCTAAACCTAAAAACGGTTATCTATGGCAGGTGGCACTGGGACATATCTTTTCTTATTTCGGGGGTTTTACGTGCCAAAACCAGTTCTGATTATGAGGCGCGGCACTGGGATATATCATTATATAAGACAGTGCTGGAAGCTCAGTGTTGAAACTGAAGATATATGTCGAAAAATGATACATTTCTACAACCTATACGTGCAATAACTTTGACGATAAACAATGTTTGCCGTGCCAGCTACTTAACCGCAGCTACTGGTTTCTTATACACTTGGGCCAGTATAATGTAAAGATTATGTTCCAACTCTTTTTCTTTTTGCGTTTCGTCAGTGGTCCAGGCGGCGCTCCGTGTTTGTTATCACCAGGAGGGATTGGTCGTGAACTTTATATCATAAGAAAGGAGTAGAATTGCGCGAAAGGAATTCTTACAATGTGCCATCGTTGTTTTAATCAAGTGTGTGGCTTTTTGCAGGTGTGTCTCCTAGACATCGAAGAGTCATTGTACAGGCGCAGCGATCCGATTCCAAAAGAAGGCGCGACCTGTCCTTTGCGGTCTCCAGCCATGGGTAAGTACCGAATAAGGTTGACCCCATTTAAATTTCCCGACTATCGGTGACGGCGAATGAATCCGTAAGCCACTCGCGACGGCGATGAAATCCTACAATGAATCCTACAAAAGCTGTTTTTCTCAAAACGTACATTCTCGCATTTTTGTGTAACAATAACACATGGCAATGTACGTGGCCTATAGCACTTTAACCTGTAATGCATACAAAATTGAAATAATTCCTGATATAAATGTCATAAGCACGCCTTTAAAAACGGTACTCTAGTGTGCCACTTCCACTGCACAAGCGTGTCAACAGACATTTTGTCAAGCCCTTCGCTATCGATCCCGATATTTCTGTATTTGTTTTCTCTGTCTTTGAAAGTCAGGTCTTTTATTGAGTTAAGTTGCCAGTGCCGACGAGGCTCAATTCCGCAATCGTAACGAGTCATTGTGGAGTGAGGATTCGCAGGAAGAGAAAGAATTTCCTAATTTACATAAAACTGTCTTCACGGAGAAAATTTGTAACAAAATGTGTTTCTTGCGAAGGACCGCAAGTATGCATATGTCAAAAGTTGAATAATGTTCATTAACTACGTAATAGTGCTCACTTGAATTTCCTGCTGTGAACAGATTTCTGTGCGTTCATAGCTACGAAGAAAATGCGCGAATTTCGCGATATTCGGAAAACTAAATTTAATTTTTCGAATACCTGCCCATGATTATATCCGCATTTCTCAGAAACGTTTTTCGTGGATCATTATGAACCAGATGCTCTATCAAAAGTAAATACAGTAGGCCAACACGTGCATTATTGTACGTTTTCTGCTGTAATTTGCGCTTTCACAAGTCCTGTTAAATGTTTCACATAATGCCATTTGATAAACGTTTTTCCTTATCATCATCAGACTAATCAGGTATGCTGCATTGAAAGAGGCTCCTCAAAGTTACTGGAACTACCCCTGTTTTCCACCAATCAAGTTCATTTTACAGACGCCAATGTCTACTGGCCCCGATACTCCACCAAAATCGCTCCTCCTTCGAATGTGCTTTCTTATTTTTATTCAAAATGTTACCAACTGACATAAATGGCTGCTATCTGTTCTACGCCTTACGTTGCCTTCTGCATCCACTTGTTCCTGATACACTGATAAAAAAAATCTTCGGCAGACTCGTCCCGTAGCCCTCCTTTGCACTCGTACTCTCGATTCTGACAGATTGATGCACTTTAATAGTCGTTACTGCTTACAAATACACCTGTACACAGAGGCTCTTGTTGTTCACAAGGCAAGTAAAATGGGGCAAAATGAATGAGATAACAGTGCGTCGGTATACAGGTCTGATAATTTTTAGTTTCCCAGAATTTTTTAAGCTCGCCTGTCGCAGATAACATAGTTCTAGTCCTTGAGCTGGATTATTCATAGAGGCAGCCATTACTTTCCTGAGTAACCGAAACACAACAAATATTTTAAAATTAACTTTTTATCTTCTGTATTAATTATTTACGGCACTTTTTCAATTTACGAATTGTAGCCGATGATTTTTGCAAGGCGCACCCGCCGGGGTGGCTCAGTCAGCTAAGGCGTTGCGCTGCTGAGCACGAGGTCGCGGGATCGAATCCCGGCCGCGGCGGTCGCATTTCGATGGAGCCGAAATGGAAAAACACCCGTGTGCTTGCGTTGTAGTGCACGTTAAAGAACCCCAGGTGGTCAAAATTAATCCGGAGCCCTCCACTACGGCGTACCTCATAATGAGAACTGGTTTTGGCACGTAAAACCTCAGAAAGAAGAGTTTGCAAGGCGTATCCACTTGAAATGAATTTCCAGAATGACACCAGTTTGGAGATATGCGCCATCAAACTTGCCGTAAAAATGCCCTGTTGGTATACCTAATTTCTTTAACAAAATGCTTTGTTTATGCATTGAAGCCCAAAAGTAACTGGAACGCCCATATTGCGTCCCACACTTTGGGAAATAATATCTCGAAACTGGTATCATCCTAAAAATTAATTTCAAGTGCATACGTCTTGCAAGCTCACCGGCTACAATTCGTAAATTGCAATATGGGCCATAAAGTAATTAATTACGAAGTTAATTCGTGATTTCTTTAATTAGTTGAACGTGTGTTTTCATTTCTCGGGCTAGTAATGTCAGCCTCTTCGAATAATCCAGCTCATTGACCAGAATTTTGCTATCTGCCACAGGCAATTTTTATCAATTTCATAAAACTTAAAAATGATCACCCCGTATATGCAGTTGGAACACTGAACCAAACAAGCAAGCACATCCAACGGTCGGTTACGAACCATCTTCGTTCACCCACACTGCACTATACTTGGCAAGACACGCATTGAATAAAGAGTTTCCTGCTTTTTTCTTGTTCAACTTTATTGTATAATTAGCATAATCAAATATAAAAAAATTGAAGCAAATGCGAATACGCGACACCAGAAAAATGATAAAGAAAATAAATATCGGTTGTATTTATCTTTTATTTGTCAAGATAAGCATATTTGTGCCAAGTCAGAACCACGGAGTCCAGATAAACAGAACAACCTTGCGTGGGAAGGAATTCTTGCATTTCTTTAAGAAAAGCTGTTTACGGCGGCTGTCGAGAACTGAGAAATGTACAGCCAGTGTAGCTTATCCACCCTCTACGCTGTCGACCTTAGTTCTTTGTCTTCTAACAAGTCCTGCCCTATGATTCCATACATTTATTATACGTGCCACCTATTTATTAATCTCAGCGACAGCGTAGTCACGGCTTTGCCCGAAGCAATCACGAATGCTAAAAAGAACAATAAGTGAAAAAAAGGAAGTCACAAATTATGATACCGAAAGCCAAATAAATAGAAAAAGAAAAATTCACAGGGTCTCTTATCTGATCCCTAAGACGACTTGAAAGCGAAAGCTAAGTGCCGATGCATTAAAGACGGACACATGACGTATACATCCCCTTTAATTCACTTAGTCTAATTCGCTTAGTCATCCCTCTTGATTCGCTTACTCATCCGCTTCAAGCTGCAGTATCCGCAGCTTTTTCGCCGTCTCCCCTTTTTCACCGATGCTTTTGTTTGGTGAAAATAAACACTGACTGACTGACTCACTTAATTCGCTTAATCGTCCTCTTAATTTGCTTACTCATCCTCTTAATGTGCCTAGTGTACTTCACTTAGTCATCCCTCCTAATTCTAAAGGTCGAGGGTTCGAGTGCATTAATTAGCTCTATCCTACTTAACTGTGCTTTAATTAACTTCGTCTTCATTGACACCAAAGGTCGTGGGTAGGACTCCCACCAAAAGTTGTGGGTTCGTGTGCCTTAATTAACTATAGCTTAATTACCTGTGCTTTAATTAACTTCACTTTAATTACCACCAAAGATGTGAGAGTCGGTCGAGGGTTCATAGATTTTTTTGTACCTTCCGTGTCGCCGACGCGTTTTCGCTCAAGGTCGACTCACTAATGAGACATATAAGGCTTTCGCATTAATAAAATTATTTAGCACGTTGCAAAGGGATAGGATGGCGAAATATTTCTGGCGTGGTCGATGAGCAATGATGTTTTATTAAGGCGAAAGCCTTAGGTGTCTATGTTGGCGGTGCCGTAGGCATTCACTTGGCGTGCCCTTGACGAAACTGGGCCGTGACGAAAAATGGCCGACACCACAGAAAATTCTCGCATTGACTTCGCATTTCTCAGGGAGGGTCCTGCAAACAAAGTAATTTAGCGGCTTCGAAAACAAAATTTGGTACATTTCTGTCTGGACGGGAATCGAACCCGGGCCTCCGGGGTGTGAGTCGAGCACGCTTGTCGAGCACGCCAGTCGAGCTCCACGGTTGTGGCTTACCAAAGGTGTGCCTAGTGCGTGCGTAATTGCACACGTCCCTTTGCAACCATCTCGCTGACTTAAGGTAGGGCCTAGTGCACTCACTAACATGCTGCACTTGAGGTACTACGCTAAGTGTTCATATGTGGCGTTTAGGAAGTCGCCTTAGTGCCACATGTGTACTTCCCATTGCGGATCATTATTTCTTGCAAGAAGTCTATCCCCGATTGTATAACTTAATGCATAACCAATATGCCTTACAAAGAAGTTAACCCCGATTGTATATGTGCAGCAGGCTTTCGCCGTCTTGTGCTACAAGAGTGTAACACCCACCTGCCGAACTTTCTTTAGAGCGATAGCTCTACTACTCCAGGTACAAACCCAGAAAACGCCTGGTTCCGTAAATCTGACCTTCAAGCTCAGCCAAGGTCAAACTTGGACTTAGCCTGCCACTACCGCCGGCTGCCGCGTACGCCGCGTAGGCGCCCATATCTTGAAAGCGATCTGCGATGTGGACAAAGGGCGCGGTCGTGTGGGCCTCATCTTGAAAGCGATATGCGATGTGTACAAAGTGCGCCGAGTGATTTCGACGCTTAGTTCGCGTTGAAGCGAGACGCAGCATGAAGGTCAATTCGCTCGCTGCTGCTGCCGCGCCGAGCAGCGTCTGTGTGTTGTCTTGTGGTGCAGTTGAAGATGCGGTAGTTGCTGACGGCGCTGAGCAGCGTCTGTGTCCTTTCCAAAAGCAAGCAAAACCGTTCTGTCGCTCGAGTAACTTGGTTTAATCGTGTTCAACCACGGCAATTTTTTTTTTCTTCAAAGCTGTAACGCCAGGCTTGGTGCTCAGGCTTGCCTCCAAGCCAAGGCCTGAGCGCATCAGGACACCCGACGACCAATAGACGTCATGCGCGTCAACACTATCTTTTTTTTTTCTTTTTCAAGCAACATTATCAGCTACACGTTTTGCCTTTGCGAATTTATGTGTTATCTTTTCGTGCCATTTGATTCGTTTTGTTTTTCTTTCCTCCGCTAAAGCTCACCGAACTTCAACGGTGACTGTTCCGTGGAACGGCCCGTTAACGGATATGTCCCACCATCCCACGCAGCGGGCAGGAATCTACTCGTCCAACAAGTATATCTCCTTCTGGCTGCTCGGATCCTTGAGCATCGCGCTGCTCCTGCTCATTATGTTGCTCGGCCTCTGCTCCAAGCGCGTCGCGCACCGCGGAAGGCGCGCATCCCGAGAGCAGGTGCGCATTCGCCTCAGTTTCATTCGCTGTCGGCTTCTTCGGTGGTTACTTTAAACCTACGAACCCACCCTTTCGTGTACTTATTTTCTCAATATTGGGGCACGAATAGCCTGCCCATTCTCTTAAAATAGCCGAGCGCCATAAAATTTTGCCCACTTTTTTTAGCTTTACAACACGACGCACATAATTGATCGTTGCGAATGACCGCACAGAATGCAGGTACATAAAAAGGATTTGCAACATAATTTAAAAATTAAATTATGAGGTTTTACGTGCCAAATCCGCGATCTGATTATGAGGCACGCCGTAGTGGGTGACTCCGGAAATTCGGACCACCTGGGGTTCTTTGACGTGCACCTAAATCTAAGCACACGGGTGTTTTCGCATTTCGCCCCCATCGAAATGCGGCCGCCGTGGCTGGGATTCGATTTTGTGACCTCGTGCTCAGCAGCCCAACACCATAGCCACTGAGCAACCACGGCGGGTTGCAACATAATTTCGTCTTCTGAAGCTGCGTACAATGCAGCTGACAGAAACGGATCGTCTTAAGAAGTGTACATGCATGGATGCTACGTAAATGAAAAATACTGACTGCGTCTTGTGGCGCAAGCAGGAGGCAAAAGTTCGGGCACTGTTGCCCGGCAAAGGCGAAACTAAAGTGAGACGAGGAACCGAAGGTCGTAAAACAGAGAAAAAAACATAAGAAAAGCTAGTGTTCTAGAAAAACCTTTAGAAATTAGATACGATGCTGCGTTATTAGCAATACTATTTGAATAATGACGAACACGGTAACTAAAGCATTGCTTTCTTCAACATTATTAAACAATGAGAAAGAGCACCGACTTATGCGAAAGGTACAAGTGGCGGTTATGACAATTATTTGCCCTTTCACAAGCTTGCGGTGCTACATACTGACAATTATTTACGTGCTTTTATTTTGGCATACAACTATATGCCTTTCCTTTAACGATACCCGAAAGAAGTGTGAAATCCACTAATAATTTTTAGAGCACTGGAAGCACTCTGCTTCGACAATAATTGTATATTATGAAAATACAATTTTTCTTATTTCGCTTGTTTTTGTTTGCTTGCTGGTTTTTGTTTCTTTGTTTGTTCACTCGTTTGTTCGTTTGCTCGTTTGTTTGTCGTTTGCATTCTCATTTCTTGTTTCCTCCCAGCTCGATACAGTTGATACTCTTTTCTTTATTATAGTAGCGATAAACACTATGTTTCTGCTGAAAACTGAAGAAAAAACGCCATATCAGGCTTATACGAACTGTCTCCGCAGGATGACAGCTGGCTTATTTTGAGACTGAATAATTATTTAAACTAATAATTTAGTGTAGTTTATCACGATGTTTCTACACTGCCAAGTCAGCTAAAAGTTAGTGTGGGATACATTGAAGCGAAAGTAGCATTGAAACTATGAACACTTTGCAATAGTCGGAGCTGAATTCATAAAATATTGAGTTCCTGAGAACTGATACGTCTTCGCCGACCGCATTCGACAATAACATGTTCGATACCAGATAGGCAGACGCCTGGTATGACATACTGCTCAAGTAAACAAACTGCTTCATGTATAAGAGCCTCAACCTAAATTTAGCCTGTATGCCTGATGGCTTGAGGAAGGGTCTTGCATTTTGCGTTGTCACTTGAGAATTGATTCTGCGAAGCTTACAAAAGCACTATCTCGAAGCACTTTTATACAACTGGTAGCCCGTCTTCAACATATTTCTGTTTCGTTCTTGAAACAAGGACACTGTGTCTAATGTGACAGGATTAAGCATTCGAGAGCGAAATCATTGCGCTATCATTGAAACTGAGGTAGAGTTCCTCACGGGTGCATAATATTTCATTGCATTACACAACTATATAAAAACATTACAGTGAGATGGCACCCACACCTGTCAGTGCATGTGTGCTGAAAATAAACAGACCATTGCTTTAAGCTGATTTCCCGTCTTTAAAGAACTACGTCATGTATTACCGTCCGCGAGTCGTGTATTATGGAAAAGTTCCTATCCGTTTTATGTGTGTGTGTGAGACTTAGCTGTACCGAGCAAACTTTTACGACAATCATGTCTGCGCAGCAGCAGCTGCAGTACGCCGCACAATGCTGAAGGTGAACCAAGCTGTCTCTTCCGCTGAACTTCCACCTCTTAAAGTTTGAAGAGTTTCACGGGGTCTATTTAGACACATCGACAACGCAGATTCCGAGCAGAATAAAAATACTCACTGTATCGGCACTTGACTTTTAACAGGCTACAGAGAAGACTGAGCAGAACTTGCTGTTGGGCTAGTTGGTAACTCGTCATAGTGAAGTAATTAGGCGCAATTTTGCACTCCCGCACTCACGCACACACCCACACACGCATACACTCAAGTGTATGCGTGTGTGTTGGGGGGGGGGGGGGGGGCGTGTTCTTGAGTGCATGTGTGTGTGGGTGCGTGTGAATGCGGGAGTGCAAAATTGCGCCTCATTACTTCACTATACAGAGAAGACAACGCGCTTTTTCAGAATGGTATGTGACAGCAAAAGCAAGGGGGCGGCAAGCTAGAACTAAAACGTAAACTTTGAATACCGCTGCCGTCAAAACTAGTGACTGATGTAAAACGACGCCAGCGCGTGTCTGTGGAGCGTGGAATTGGCATGTGCCGGGATAAGCGGCGGTCTACGTGCAGCCTAATGGGGCTCCCACGTCGACGCCAGTTATAGGTAGGCCTCGTTCTTCCTTTTTTTTTTTGGTACATCATTGGACCAAAATTAGTGAAACTGATTGTGTCTGGTGTACTATTTCCTTGTGCTCCTATTAAGGACTCATGACAATAAATCTATATAAGAAAAGTATGGAAAAATAACCTAACATGCAATGCGTCTTCATTCCCCGAAGCATTCTCTTTGTGCGCCGAAGCTTGCCTGAAAACTGAATAGTGCGAAACAAGGGCAGCACGGAGAAATCATGTTACTATGCCATTACAACAGTTCTTTTTTTTTTCACGACTGCAGAATATGAAATTTGACCTTTTGTTTTTCCTTCGTCTACGAAGTTCCGTGCTGGGAGTTTGACTAAACATTTTGCGTAAGACACTGAAAATGTCCTATTTGACAAGCAGTAGCGCTAACTAGACGAGGACAAAAAAAAAAAAAAAAAAAAGAGAGGGTCACAACACAAGCGTTGACTCTCAACTAAAGGTTGATTTGAAGACGGCATGAATCTATAAGCAAAAGCCAACCTGGCTATGGTAAAAAGCCATGCATGCGCAGCAGAAATCAGCCCGGTGCAACAAAAGTTATTTCACGTAGAATAAACACGAGCGTCAAAAATCCAAACAAAGCAAACAAAAACACATAAAAAATATAATAGATTTCGTACGAGGGCCGAATACAATTTAGCGTGGAAAGCTTTCTTTTAAGAAGCGTAATTATTTCTTAATAAGGGCAACAGACGGCTTGCTAACGCATTTCACCCCTTGGCCATCACTATATGGGGAATCCATCATCTCCCTTGTTCATCAGTCCTTGTGACGAAAGAAAAAAAAAAGGCCTTTATTTTGCCATCAGTTGGCACCCAGACTCTCTACAAGCTGCATGCAAGTGCAGGCCCCCAGAACCTTTCAAAGAAGACAAGTGTTCTTTTATTCTAACATTACCACAATGACCGCGTTGGCAAGAAGTGCGCATGACAACGGCTACCTGTAAACAACACATGTTTTGCAGCGAACTTATTTATTGGCTAACTTGCCAGAACACGGACTGCAAGCCGTAACAGAAGCTTAAATATTTATTTTTAAAACGGGGACAAATACTGGCAAGTTTATTGGGAGCGGGAATGACCACACGCACAGCCATACCTATTCGCTACGTTCTTCAAGCAGTGCGAAAGCTTATGTAACATATGGCACAACTACCGGTCTCTTGTCATTGCGCACATGTTGTTTTGATTTTCTACTTTATTGCAACCTTTAACCCACTTTATCAAAATATGACAGGCCGTCAAGATTTCAGTATCAGCGTAGCCCGCCAGCTGCAATCTTTCAGTCTGACGTGGGAAACTTTCCCTTGGGGAATGTGTGAACGTTTTCAGAAGCACAGATACTCGATGCCCTTCAATGGGCCTGTAAGGTATTATGAATAAATAAATAAAAATAGGTGACAGAGATCTCCTCTTACATTGGACATGCAGTGTAATTACCCACGTCTTGCGTCATCTGAGCCCACCCCGTGCTAGCAAATTTTCCAACCTCATCACACCACCTAATCCTGTGCCATCTTCGACCACGTTTTCCTTTCTTTGTAACGCATTCTGTTACCATAACAGACCACCATTTATCTGATCTGCGCATTGCATAACCAGCCCAACCCGATTTCTTGCTCTTTACCTGGACAAGAATATCTACAACTCTCGTGTGGTCTCTCATCTCTGCCACCCCCTTCCTCTCTCTTAACCTAATACCTGTCATGCGTTTTTCGTTTCTGCGAGAATCGCGAAGGATTTCGCGGCAAAATACTGCACCAGAAAGATTTATTGCTGTTTACTAACGACCTAAACTTGAGCCACTAACTGATAAACTTGAGCAACCATACTTAGACTAGCAGAGCATACGGGGAGAACCTGCAGAGAACAACCAAAAACGGGAGGTTGCATTCGTCGCTTTGGTTTTTCATAATAGGGTCTCGTGAGAAGGCACTTCCTGTTCGGAAGGAAAACAAAAAAGGAAAGAAACAAGGGAGCTTGGCATATAGAGGTTCATTGAATTTCTCCTCTTCGTTAGCTCCATACCCACATCTTGGATGATGGCGTGGGCGGGGACCGAGCCCACATCCTCATTCAGGATGTGGGTTCGGTCCGAACATGCGGCACAGTATCTTTTCGCCCACAAAGCTGTTAAGGCACTTTTCTCTTTCTTGAGGGCGACTGGCCTATGTGAACGCCTTTGACTTGCTCAGGCCCTCCGCATGCGTGCGCGAGCTCACCACGTCTTTCCACCCCGCTCTCCCAATCTCAACTTTCCATTCCCTCTTTCCCATCCCTCAGAGAAGGGTAGCCAACCATACGCATTTCTGGTTGACGTCCCTGCCTTCTCCCTTTCTTCCCTCCTGCTTGTTCTTTTATTTTTGCTTATTAATGCGTTAGCATTCTTAGGGTACTCCACGCGCTTTCCGGGGAATGGGTATGTATGCTTCTAATTATGTTTGTATCTCTGTGTGTTAGTAGTAGTTCTTGGTCGAATGGGTAGCGCATCGTGCTGCTGTGCTGGGTTAACAGGGTTCCAAACCAACCATCGAACCAACTTGGGTCGCTGAATGTGTGGCACTCTGTATACATACGATTATGATTCAAAGCTAAAGCATGGGTTCAGAAAGGGATTATCGACTTCAAGTCAGCTTGTGTCAGTTGTTCACAAAATCTCTGAAGTACTTGACTCATCCGGACAAGTTGACATGCTCTTTTTTGATTTTAGTAAAGCGTTCGATAAGGTACCCCATGGAAAATTAATCCGCAAGCTGGAGTGCATTGGTCTTCCTTCAAATATTATATCATGGATCCAGGCCTATCTCCGACATAGGCAGCAGTTCGTAGAAATTAATAAATGTTCCTCAAGTGTCCGTCAGGTAACTTCGGGCGTACCGCAAGGCAGCGTATTAGGACCCCTTTTATTTTTGATCTATATTAATGATATAATAGACGAAATCCCCGATGATGTGCATGTTAATTTATTTGCAGATGACTGTGTCATATTTAAAAAAATAGCTTCACGGAACGATCACGCATGCTTGCAGAAGTCAGTTATTGCAATTTCCGATTGGTGTAAACTTTGGGGCATGGAAATAAATGTACATAAAACAGTCTTGCTGCGAGTAACACGGAAAAAGGAACCTAGTATATTTTCTTATGTTCTAAACGATACAAAAATAACTGATGTGTAAAAATACAAATACTTAGGCGTCACATTCACTAACGGATTCTCCTGGTCAGACCATATTTCCCTTACATGTTCAGCAGCTTTGCGCAAATTATGGTTCTTGAAAAGAAAACTTAAAAAGGCACCGGTAAACACCAAAATTTTAGCATATAACACATTCGTGCGATCGAAACTTGAATACGCGGCGGTTGTATGGGATCCTCATACCAAGAAGGACATCATGAGTTTGGAACGTGTACAAAAGAAGGCCGTTAGATTTATCTTTGGAAAATATAAAACAGAGGATTCCCCGTCCCTACTAATGCTTAGAAATAAAATCAGTTCACTAGAACACAGGCGTAAAGTTAGTCGTCTCCAGTTTTTACATAACATCATAAATGGAAAAATCGGGCTTCAATTGCCTCCTTATGTAACGCCTCTTAATGCTCGAACAACAAGACATAGACACAACCTTTCCCTTACGCCAGTATTTGCTAAAACAAAATCTCACATGAATAGTTTTTATCCGCGTACTATAAACGAATGGAATTCCCTCCCTGTTGATGTACTACAATCAGCGAACTTCACAAATGAGTTAGAAAACTATTTGTCACATTAATTATTACAACCATAAGCAGTATTTGTACCTATTTTCTCGTTTATTTATGTGAAATTCCGTGTATTTAGTTATGTCTAGTGCCCGATTGTTGTTGGCACAGCTTTTTTTTTCATTCACGTATAAATTCAAATGTGCGGTTCTTTTTCTTGTAGTGACATATTACATTTTGATTTTATAACGTGGCCATGGGCTGCATCCTTTTCATGCACTGTTTAAATTTTCCTATTTTTGTCTATTTTTTGTCATTTCTTGTCAACTGTATTGCCCCTCCTGCATGGGCCAGTATGTTGGCCTGCAGTATAAATAAATAAATAAATAAATAAATAAATAAATAAATAAATAAATAAATAAATAAATAAATAAAATTTCCGTTGACACCCATCGTGGGATGGGTTCTGCCGCAATTTTAATTTCTACATTTCAAATAAACATAACAATTCACTTCCCCTAGGCTTTCTCTGGCCTCAATGTCTCTCAATTCGTTTGATTGGGAGTCTTCTGTTCACAGTAGCAGTATTGGCCCCCTTTTCCTTGTATTTTGTGTGTCGAACAAAAAATATGTTCTAGGTTTCCCCCGGGATCACAGAGTTATCGTTGCACTTAACGCGATACTAAGTGGTTTTTTGTAGTTAGACCCTTTTATTTTTTTATGACTATAATGCGTGACTAGTGCTTGCTACACAGAAAATAGCACTGTTAAAAGCAACGCGCCCGTGCATTTGTCTCTACCTTGCCTATTTTGTTTGTTTGTTTGTTTGTTTTTGCTTGCTTGATTGCTTGCTTGTTTGTTCGTTTGTGTGTTTAACGTTTTACTATTCATTTATATGTGTTCAACGGAGATTGTTCAGCTTTGAAGGCAATATAGTCAAAGAAGCAATGTACACAGCATAGCGCAGGAAAGAACGATTTGGTCACGTATTTCTCTGAAATGTTCCGAGAAGCGTACAGTGCATTCATTACATTTGACGGGGAGTGCCTGCAAATACCCTCACACAGACTACAGTTCACCTTTCACCGGGGATAGATAGTACGCACTCTGTTGGGCCCCAGTTTAAGTTCGTCCTGGCACATTTATCTTTTATTCTGTTACTAGGTGCCCTTTTGTTACTTACCAGATGTGTTGTGTTAGTGGATGTGTTGTGTTACCATACGTACTGTGACAATTTTTAGACCCTACTGCTCAGGATAAGCGGTGCTTGGACGGAGCAGTCACTGGTAGTTATTGAAAGGCTAGGTCCAGCCGCAGCAAGCGACACTCCTCCTGTTCCTCCTCCTGTTTGCAAATATCTGTGTACTATATTGCATGATTGTACAGTACGTGCGTGCTGTTCGTGTACATAGTTGCCTCCCTTACCAGGCATGGGAAAAGCTACGTATAGTTACCACAAAGGTCTTGCTTTCAAGCACTTAAGTAGCCGGTTGCACTATATGAATGCGGAGCATTTCCAAGTTACTCTAAGCATTTGAAACCTATTTCAAGTTCTAATGATAATGAATGGCGTTAATGGAGCCTCTTTGCACGACGTGGTGCTTAATTACTACAAGCCCTTCACTGTGCTCCAGTGACTGAATATCACGTTCCCCCAGCACTTATCCTTCTTTTTTTTTCAGGCAAAGAAAATGCTCCGTAATAACGAGACAGATTCAGAAAGTGCGCTGTCGAGTGCATCTTTTCGAGACCTAGATCTTTCTAAGCAGAAATTTTATCTTGCGCCATTACTTGAGAGAGTACTTGACTCCACGACAATGCCTCCAGAAACCTCACTGCACATTTGTCCTCGCGCATCAAGGTCGGAATTCAGAACGCCGCTATTCACGTAAGAGTGGTTCGTAAGAGCCCGTGGTGGTTAATTGCGATAGCAAACACGCCGACCGATGTCAAGCCGTTTTTATGAGCCAAAAGCTTTGTGAATCGTGTCCCAAGACCCCAGTTCAGAAAGCCGTTCGTGCATATTAAGGGCTCGCGAGTGAATGGCCTTTGTTGACATCGGCAGTGTGCGGACACCGTTCAGTCGAGTGCCGCTCTTTCAATTTTAGCTCCTGTTTTGTTAACGCCCGGATCCTCTTTAGTACGTGATACACCTTGCGAAACCAGAACCGTTCCCATAGCGACCCTTCCATCTCTCCATTTCCAGGCTCACGTTCTTCCAGGTGGCAACGCTTGCTGCGAGAGCGGGCCGCTACCCGCGGCCTCCAGTGGGTGACCTACACTCGCGCGAGATCTTGCTCTGCGCAGCCTGCCGAAGTGCCCAGGACGAAATGTTCCGGTTGGCCAAGGCCGCTCCTGTCCCCGGCTCGGCCGCCCGCTGGAGTCCCCCTCCCCCCTACACTCCGCGACCTGTGCTACCTTCCAATACTCCTCCTGGAACTCCCTCGCACCTGTGACGAAAGGAGATTGTGAGCAAGTTCTTTGCTGGCACAGTGACGACAGTCGAGACAGTCATCGTGGCTCTGGTCACAGATGAAAGTGGCAAACGCTGTCTACTCGTGGTGTGAATATCGTTGCTACACACAAGACAGCGTGGTGTTCTATAGATGTCTTCCTTCCATCTCTGCTACCTGTCTTATCCCTCCGGCAAGAGAGCCTGCGAGAAAATGCCAAAGTAAATGCTCGTCTGCGGCAAGTGCTAATGTACATTTTTAAGTCGCTCTCACAGTACGCCGCACCAACAAGTTGCTGAACCTTTTTGCGCTGAAAATGCAAGCACACAAGTAATCGGAAAGTGCACTGTGCAATATCACTACAGTCGAAGCGAGAATATGGGCCAAATATTACCGGTCAGATACACTCAACCGGCAATCAACAATGTTGCATTTATTTAGATACTAGCAGCATGGTAACGTATGATTTCTCAATGAACCATTGTAATCAGGTACATCTGTTAGCTTTTCTCTTACCGAGCGATGGTCCTCACCGATAAATAAAAGGGGAGAAAAGAGCACGCGCCGTCACGTGATGATTGCGCCAGAGAGCAGCTGTTCATGATAAGGCATTGGAATGGCTTATATTTGCGAAATTTTTTGTTAGAAATATGGCGCTGGCATAAGTCACACTTCCATCGACACGACTTTTACTAATATCATTTTGGGACAAAAACATTCGTGAAGTTCCTCTTCAAACCACTCGCTGACACAGGAGGAAGGACACGCAGAGAGAGAGAGAGAGAGAGAAAACAACTTTTATTGTAAACGGCAAGTGTAAGAGGAGTTTATCTCCCCTCCCTTAGATGGTGGCCAGGAGCCCTTGGGTCCTAGCAGAGATAACTTTTTCTGTGTGCATTTTCATGCGGAACTACTGGGGGAGAGAGAGAAAAAAGGTAAAGGAAAGACAGGGAGTTTAACCAGAGGTTATCTCCGGTTGGCTACCCTGTACTGGGGGAAGGGTAAAGAGATGCGAAAGGAGAGAGAGAGAAAAAACAAGTAAAAGTAAAAGAAGGAAAGAAAGAAAAGAAAATCACACACACACGCACACACAAAACAGAACCGTTTCTGTGGGCACTGTCACGCAGTCTGCGAAGGTGTTCTCTTGTTGCATAGTGTCAAGGCTCGCTGTGCGTAGGAGGAAGGAGCTGACAAGATGGCTTACCGCATAAGGAATGTTTCCTGTCCATTCTTTGAGCAGTGAAGTAGAGCACAGTGATGATGACCTATCGCCATTGTGCCACTCGATCGCTCGAAACTTTTTGTACAGCTTCCTTAAAGAAACAGAGTTAGAACACTGCACACGTGCCAATAAAGAAAAACAGAAGTAAACCATGCGCTCTGCTCTGCAAAAGTTGATACATGCACATCGCCTAAAAACTGAACGTTTCACGTGCTTTATACATAACTGAGGTCACAGTTATGCTGATTCTCAGCCTATGGTCGCAGAGAATAAAAAAAAACTATGCAAACTTTTATCTTTCATTCCTTTTCCTGTCATTATTTGCAACGTTTAAGGTACAAGCTTTCACTCTGATAGGATGCCTTTACTGCAAAGAGATCCTACCATGACTGCAAGAAGTCATCATAAAATCCATAGAAATTTGCATTAGCAAGCATTGGATCTCGTAACTTAGGGTGAATACTATATTCCATTCAGCATACAGCTGTCGACATATGTGTTTTCTTCACATATGGATTAGTTAAAAAACTGATGAACGTTGTTCTGATACTGACTTACGGTCAATTCCGTTGCGACTCCTTACCCATCCGAACGTGAAGGATCGCGCATACGTACGGACTGTGGGCCCATATTAAAACAAAAAGTGATCATACAAGAACTGTTCGTAAGAGGAGCTGTCAGTCAATCGGGGTATTGACATAGGCGGCCTGCCAGTATAAAACTGCTCTTACAAATGAGAATATTTGTCAATTCGCCCCTTGAGATTTATATTTATCTTGACAAGTATGCTAGGATCTGATTCCATCCAGAGACCGGTTTAAACGCCTCAGAAAATGCGCACTGTAGAACCGCGCGATAAAAATTAGCGCTCTTCACAAAGTTTTGTATGTCTATATCCTCAAGGATATGCTGACCTATCGACGTCGACATCATGCTGTTTGTGGCTTCAGGTCTAAATAGGCATTTTTCTAAAGGCCATGACAGCTTTTTCGTCATCCAAGTACCAATTAATTTTATTGTTAAATCAGTTCTGCCTAAGACTGCCTAAAATGCGGAAACAATAACGACGCATCTCGTTTTTCCCGGCACAAAAACAAATTGTACATTATAGTAGACGCATCTTGTTTTTCACGGCACCACAATAAAGTGTACATTATAGTAATCCAAAATTGGTTTGTTTGCTTTTTGATTCAAGGACTTCATTCAGATATACCTAACAATACCCATGCTTTCCTATGAAAGGGAAAATTCTCAGTACTGGGATCGTAATGCGTCGAGCATGATAACTCGGGTTATATGGAATCACCAACGCGTGAAGCACTAACGACAATGTTAAAATTGCCAACATGGCTGTCTTTTGCGCAATTAGTAAGGCATGCACCGTCTACAATCCAAGCATGTCTCTGGCTGCACTTGCGGAAAGCAAAAGGTGTGATCGGAGAGCAGTACAGTAAAACTCGGACAGCAACGATAAGCCAAAGGCGTCGGCGTTTTCGTTGAAAGGTAACGGCACGCACAGGCACGCGCGCGCGAACTGGAACCATGATAGGAACCCGCGCGCGCTACAGCGCAAAATACGAGATCGCATTATTTGCAGTTTTATCTGCAGATCATCCTTCCCGGCCGTTCGAGTACATGTGCAGTCTTGTCGGAGAGAACTGGGCAGGACTGGCAGGCTGGTTCTTGGTGTATGAATACAAATGCAGCCACGGTTTACAATGTACAGCCTCCCGAATTTAGGTATATCGCGCGAGCGTCCATCACGCGTCGTTTTAGCTCCTTTAAGGTGGCGGTCCCACTCCGGCGGCACGAGCCCCCCCGTTTTCAGTACTTTTGGAGCAACTGTGGCGGCTCTTCTACCTAGGATATGAAGTTGTCGTATAAACTATAAAAAAGTTTAATTCTTGTAGATTTCAACTATATATAATATAAAGAAATTGATTGATGTGATTTAAAAATAAATATTCAAGAACAAGCATGAGATACATGGTTTTTGCGAACTGTGTCTCACTTGTGACCATATTTAGAAGAAACTACCGCACTTACTGCATTGCGGCTTGCTCTGTAGCTTTAGGACATATTTTTGTAGTTCCTAGACGTAGCAAAATAATTTTGAATTTTTACTTTTTAGATAATCTGCTTTTGAAAATTGCCAAATATTGCAATCTTCTGTTGTAAACAGCCCGGCAACTACATGCTCAAGGAAGCTAAATTTTGGATAAAGTTGAGTTCAAGAAATTTCCATTTAGGACGCAAAATTTCATTCCTGTAACTTTATTAGTTTTCCTAATAATGCGGCCGAAATTAGGCAATATTTAAAATTCTGGTTTTATTTTTTCCCATGTTTGCGGGAAGGTAGTAAAGCTACGAAGCTGCGGTTTAAAATTAATAAAGGTACATGAATGAAATTTTACGTTCTAAAATTGTTTTGCAACTTCTAGGAACTAGATAAATATGTCCTAAAGCTACAGAGCAAGCCGCAATGCAGTAAGTGCGGTAGTTTCTTCTAAATATGGTCACAAGTGAGACACAGTTCGCAAAAACCATGTATCTCATGCTTGTTCTTGAACATTTATTTCTAAATCACATTAATCAATTTTCTTATATTACATATAGTTGGAATCTACAAGAATGAAGATTTTTATGGTATATCCTACAAATTTATATCCTAAGTAGAAGAGCCGCCCCGGTTACTCCAAAAGTACTGAAAACGGGGGGCTCGTGCCACCGGAGTGGGACCACCACCTTAAGCGGCTATAATCAGCGAGACCGGCAGAAGTGCTCTCAACTGCACTAGGCACTCTCCTGGGCAAGAGTCGTCTAATGCGATGTTCCCTTCGGGACGACGTACGACCACATTATGGTGTTCTCGCGCGATATAGTTAAAAATGCGGGAGGCTGTACTTTACACCGGCGCTTTAAGGTCCTTGGTATAACTCCAGGTTCTTTATATCACCAAGAAAGTTATGCGAACAGGTGTATATTCCAGCAGGTTTGGAGGTCAACGTTTAGTCTAACATTGAAGACACCGCATAGCATTTAAACCATTCTACAGTAATGACGCATCCTCCCTTATAATAAATGCGAACATGCAAACAAAATTCAAGGACACTATATATAGGCTTCTCATAAAACACTATATATAGGCTTGTCAAGGCCCAAGAGTTTGTTATAAACAGACTACGTAGATTAACACCAATCCTCGACCAGGGGGTAGAGATAACAACCTTTCGCATCCTACTTTCCCGTAAAGCATGTAAAGTGCTAACGCGCAATTAACGCAAATAACGAGCAAATAAGGATGGATGCTTAGACTTTGTTTTTCGCACTGAGTAGCCAGGTACAAAAGAATTGCCGTCCTGAGGATGAGTTATCCACGCTGCAGACGAAAAAGAGGCAATGGGAAACAATGATCGCCCACGATTAACCGCTGGTCCACCACCGTGCTTTCGTGGCTGGATCACGCTCGGGAATCATGTGGTGGACGCGGCCTGTTGTGGTGCGCTGCGCGTGGTAGGAAACACGGCAGTATAGCAGTGGTCCAACAGGCGACGTCCGTAGTTGCAAACACTGACGATTGCTTTGTTTTTGTCTTTTTGCTTCTGTTTTTTCGCGTTCGCCACCTCAGCTTTCGTAGCACCACAGGCAAGCTTACTCACGAGTTCCGGCCTTATCTACGGCTGCCTCGTGCACGATAGTACCTTTACAGATACACAAAGCCGTAAACCAGACGACCAGACAGCGTAATTTTCGTCCCAGGTGGGGGGAGGGGGAAGGCGGTGAGGGAATGGCAGAGGAACTTACAGGACGGTGCTTGTCAACAGCCACATCAAAACAATTGGCCGTAGCCAGTCAAGAAATACAGCCAAAGATAAGCGGAGCCTGCTCATCATCGGAGACTGTTGGTCTTGGGAAACCGAGCCTTGTTCAAATATTTATCCGAGTGTTTATCAGGAGCCCCGGCAGAAGACGACCCCGGCACCGCTAGGACACGCCGAGTGCGTGCTCCTCGGGACAGGCGCTCACCGCCGAAGATCATTCGTTCCGATGTGTATAGATTGCCTCATCGTATCGTGGCGCTGTGAGACCGCGGAACACGAGGCAAAACACGCCTACGGTACTGCGGCATCCACCGAAAAAGCCGCATGCAGAGGAGTAAGAAAGCCGCAGTAACTCCCATAGCACTCGCACCTATTTTCTTTCTTCAAGGTTTTGCACAATATGTATAGAGGTGCGGCTGTAGCATGAATAATATATATATATATATATATATATATATATATATATCTTTTTATTTTTTTCTGTCCATCACAAAATGACACGTATTCTATAGAAACATGCATAGTACAATGTCAATACGTGAGAGAGACGAAATAAAAGCAAGAAGACTAACGAGAACAGAAAATCCGGTTTGCACCATACACATGGGAGCCAGGATAGAGGGAAATAATAAGATGAAAAGAAAATAGAGAGATACGCACACAACAGAGCGCAGGCACACGATCAGAGCCGCTCGTGATCACCGCAGGCGGTCACAGCAGAGGATAACAATTGCCACCAATTAATACTAAAGCGGCTTGTGCAGGTTTTTGTCCTCAAGAGAGAGCGAAGGGAGGAAGGAAAGGCAGGGAGATTAACCAGAGTTTGTCCAGTTTGCTACCCTACACGTGGGGAGGGGCAGGAGGGAGTGAAAGAGAGAGAGAAGACACGGGTGTTGATCGCACTTTCACTTGCAGTAAGCTAGGTGCAGCATGTCTACAGCCTGACACACGTCTATCGCCTTCAGGTGCTGAAAAAGAGCTCGAATGGCTTTCGGGGCTGATGAGCTGTGAGGCCAGGCTCCCATACCTTTGCTTCCGTAAATGGCCTATCGTCCAATCTGTTCAAGGCACACTGGAGAGTCTGGTGTTGATTGTCGAAGTGAGAACAGTGGCATATGTGCACTTACCGCACATGGGTGAGTCCACCACTCCAATACGATAGTTGTAGGAGTTAGTGAAGGCTATTCCTACCCACAGCCGACATAGTGTTGCGTCAAGCCATGAAAGGAATTGTTTCAATGATTTTGTTACCCTTTAATCCGATGGCTTATCAGGTCGTCGTTCCAAATAGTTTGTTCTGACGCTGGTCTGTGACCAATGTGAACTAGCGCAGCCGCGAGTGATCTTCTTTGTACACTGTCGAGAGAATAGTCACGCACAACATGTTTAAGGCTCTCCTCGCGAACAGTCATCACTCGTAGCACTATTGACCCTTCCAATGCTGAAGGCAAAATGCTTCGTAAATGCCACTCTTAGCGACAGCCAACAAAGGAGGGTAACCTCGCGTAGACAGACTCTAGATTGGATGCAAATCCGAAGCGAAGAGTTCAAGTGGTGCAGTCGGTTATCTTGAAAACGCGAGTTACTCGAAATCTTGTGCAAGCATGAAAAGTTTCAATTGCACTGCGATGCCTTGAAGAGCTGACCGGGCAACGTCATCGGCGTGTTCGTTACCTATGAGGCCGCAGTGACTTGGAACGTGGAAACCCTTCTTGGCCAAGGTATGGATGACCTCTCTCTGTTCGGACACCAGTTGTTCGTGTGGTCCGCGCCGCATGGGCTGAGAGTAAAGAATTGTTTGGAGTCGCTGAATACCCATCATTTTCGAGGTTGTTCTTGGCTGACGACACGAAAAGCAGTGCGAACAGCTACAAGTTCCACAGCTGTCGATGTTGGGTGGCATTTCTTGAAACGATGGCTCCGGTGTAACCCTGGAGAGTCACTGAGCCATCAGTATAAATATGGGCATGATAGGTGCCCATTTCGTGCAAAAGGAGCACCTGTAGTTGTTCAAAAGCAGAAGTTGACAGCTCACGTTTTTTACTAGTACGGTGAAGTGCACTCTTACTCGAAACTAACTAAACCATCAATGGGAATATGGCTGGTAAGTACAGCACAGACGTACCTGCCACTACACGTGTCACTAGACTGTTCGACACGGCTACGTTGGATTCGTTACTTTCTCCACAGAAATGTGGCCCTTTACATCACCTAAAGCTAAATGTGTGTCACGATTGCACGGATGAAATCGTAAAGCATCTGGGCCTGTACTCACAAGGGCCCGAATTCACAAAAACTTCTTACGCTAGAATTGTTTGTAAGAAAGAATTTCAGCCAATCCGGATGGAAGAAACATCATTATCTAAGGCGGCCGGCCAATGGCAAAGCGCACTTACGAAACAAAAGCTTTGTGAATCTGACCCAAGAAGCTTTTGCGATAGAATTCTTCGTAAGACGAACTTCCAGACAATCCTTCTGCCGGAGATATTACTGAAGGTTGCCGACCAATATCAAAGAGCACTTACGAACTAAACACTTTGTGAATTCGACCCCTCGGCCCGTATTCACACACACAAAAAAAGAACTATAGACGATCTTGCTCGCGCGATAACCGCAGCGATAGTGCGCCCCCAAGAAACTTCCGTTCCCGGCCCTTTCAGTCTACTCTGCCGGATCACAACGCGCACTCCTGCTAATCTATATCACCGCCATTGCCTTTCCTGCTCGCTATATCTCGTATTTAGCGGACTACGTCATTGAGCCAAACCGGAAGCCGTTCAGGGCGTATGTTTGTAGACAGCGAAAGGGTCTATAGATAGTTTTCATGTGACGTCACGGAGGCCTCTCCTACCGCTCTAGTACCTAAAGATGGCGGCTATGATGACGTCAGTGCACCGTATTATCACGCGCACACTGTTTTACTTTTTGACGGCGACTGTTTTTCACAGGTTTATCACTGTTATCGCTTTTGACGTTCGACGCAAGACGCGCCTGTCATGCTGTCATGCTGTCATGTTTCTTGATTACGCCGTTTCTCGACCTACTAGTACCTAAAGATGGCGTCCGCGATGACCTATGTGCAAACTGTCTATATGTGTTAGAGTTGTTCGTAAGAGAAAATTTCAGTAAATCCTGATGCTGGATATACGATTAGTGAAGGCCAACGGCCAATGGAAAGGGGCCCTTCGGAACGAGTGCCCGTATTCCTAAAACGTTCTTACGCTAGAACTGTTCGTAAAAGCAGATTCAAGCCAATCGTGATGTTGGACGCGAAAGCAGCTCACCAATGGCAAGCAGCGCCTACGAATGAAAAGCTTTGTGAATTCGGCCCTGTTCCTCATTTTTCCGTTAGAATTTGGGCGCTGCTGCTGTCACATGAGCGTTCACCGTAAATATAAAATAACAACATTGTCCTCGGGGGTTGTGTGATTTGTGGGGGAAAAAAGCGTTCAAGGCAACGCAAAGAAAAGTGGTTCCAGGAAGTGAAGAATCGATGGTCATGGAGTCGTGGCAAAGATAACGATGTCTTCATATATTGTGGAATTGTGGGCTCTCAAGCTGGCTTCCCGGAACACTTTACGTGCTCTCATTCCGCTACGCTCTTACGAATATCAAAGCCGCGCGTGTTTTCCTCACTAAATGACTTCTGACATAGATTATTTTTCCTGTCTCTGGGTCATTATTCGTGGCGCAAGTGCGGTACTCGAAAAAAAATTTATTTCAGGGGTTTTACATGCCAAAATCAAGATCTGATTATAGGGCACGCCAAAGTGGGGTACTTCGGATTAAGCTTGACCACCCGGGGTTCTTTAATGTACACCCAATGAACGATACACGAACGTTTTTGCATTCCGTCACCATCGGAATGCGGCCGCCGCGGCCGGCATTGAACCCGCGACCTCGAGCTCAGCATCGCAATGCCATAACCATAGTGTTCGAAGAAACGTGAATAATGAATTCAACACTAACTTATAGCTCATATTGCGCACGACTGAAGGCTTAGAATAATACATACGAAAAGAGCATCATCAGAATTTATCGGATTAGGGCTATTAAATAGACTCTAGTGCTGTTTGAAAAGTGGACAAATGTTTGTCAAAGATTTCAATTTCATGTGAATTAATAATAATAATAATAATAATAATAATAATAATAATAATAATAATAATAATAATAATAATAATAATAATAATAATAATAATAAATGTTTATTTGGGTGTCAAGGGGGAAAGTAATCACGTGGTGTTAGGGTTAAGGCTTGAAGAACTTGACAGCATGTAAAAAAAACACCGTCTCAAAACTGTCCCTATTCGAGCTGGAAGTGCCGCTCCATAAAACTGACGCGTATTCTTGCAGACCCTTAAAAAAGTTTGCACCCATTGGGGCTTATCTTGACCCACAACAATAATCTTCGTCTCTCTTGCCCGCATTCTCTTTCTTTAACGCTGCGCTCCCGGTACTTCGAGGTCACGAACGGCATGCGCGTTATGAGCGTAACATAGCATGCTCGAGAGGAAAGTAGCGAGCGCAGAGTTTTTCAGAAAGGAAACGCAAGCAAGGCAGATGACGATTATTGTTGCGGGACAAGATAAGCCCCGAAGGATGCAAACTTCTTTAAGAGTGCAGTGCACGACAGACAGTCGTGTACAACTTGAAGATTCAAGGTTGCAAAGATCTTTAGGTAGCCGACAGAAAGTGCCAAGGCACCTGAGAGTTCTCTGTGTGAGGGTCTTAACATGTGGAGAGAACATGAACGTGGCATCAAAGAGGACGCCGAGGTCAGTGATCTAAGCTACTATTGGACCAAAGCAACATTTTTGATGGAGTAAGGGAATACACAAGCTTGTTTTTTTTTTTTGTTCTTGTTTTTTTTTTTTGGGGGGGGGGGGGGGGGCGAGAGTATGATAGCAACGAGTGGTGCGTTTTCACATCATTCATTAAACATGAAGACGTGCGCTTGCAAGATATCCGCTTGGCTAGATTCTCGCAACAAGTTATCAAGTGATGTACTAAACACCGAAATATCGGCTGCAGAAAAAAAATAAGTCTACTTATTGCAGAACAGGCTTACTAAGAATAGGGGCCGGTGTTTCGTAAGAAAGCCTATTGCCGCTAATGACATTTCAACATTTAAATATGTGACATAGCAAACATTAATTAGCAGTTGGCGAGGTAGGCAATGCCTCAGCTTGGAGCCAACGTTTCGACGACAGGACGTTTCTTCATCAGGGCAATATTTCCTTCTCTTGCAGGGTTAATATGTATAGCTCGCTCCCCACCAAGGGCCAGGAGCATAAGCGGGTGTGAAAAATTGTGAGAGCTGGATAAATGGTCATAAGAGAAATGTCCATTAGGAGGAATTGGTTGTTTGTGATAATGACAGGCAATAGAAGAGGGATCGTGGACGGAACCGCAGGAACTTCGGCTCATCTGAAGCGAGAAAGCAAAGAAACGGCAGGAAGAAGAAAACTAATGGTTGATGAATTGGTTGATTCGACGGAAATGCGTTAGCATGTACTCTTCGCAAGCCACTCGTTGACGTCACTACATCTATTTCTCGATCCAAAGACACGCGCATTCACAAGACATGTCTGAACCTGTTAAACGCCATAGGCAATCTGCCAACTCCTTCTTTTCTGGGGTTTTACGTGCCAAAACCAGTTCTGAATATGAGGCACGCCGTAATGGAGGGCTCCGGATTAATTTTGACCACCTGGGGTTCTTTAACGTGCACTACAACGCAAGCACACGGGCGTTTTTGCATTTCGCCTCCATCGAAATGCGGCCGCCTCGGCCGGGATTCGATCCCGCGATCTCGTGCTCAGCAGCGCAACGCCTTAGCTGACTAAGCCACCGCGGCGGGTAATCTGCCAAATCCACCGCAGCGGGCCACACCTTGACGACAGCGCGATAAATTCCCTTCTCTCCGCTGGCGGTCTGTCTGCTGTGAGCGCCAAAACGCGACGTCACGCGCCATCTGTATTCCTATTGGCTTCTAAGGTGTGCTGTCACACCACCCTGTCCCTTCTTCACAAATATTTTTTCACTACCTCTACCGCTTTACCTCTATCTTATTCGTTCCTCCTCTCCACTTGTGAAGTCAGACCACTAAGTGGTGTTGGACACACATTTCCCTCCTCTTTCCAGCGTTTCCTCCTGTCTCCCGCCACGAGGTTTCGTTCGCATGAGCGCTGTAATGCTAATGCATTAAAATAAAATACAAAAGCAAGAGAACAACACGTGCAACGTGTAAGCAAGGGTCGTCGTTTGGCGTGCATAATTTTGCCAGAATAAGGACATTAACCAGAAATAGGTCAAAGGGACGTCTTTTTTTTCGTCCTATGAAGCCGTTTTTCAGCTGTACAAATCTTATTTCCTCTTACTTCAATCTCCTTTCATGGTAGACACCAATAGCAAAAGGAAAAGTTAAGCTGAAATTATATTTACAGGCATACTTTCGCCTTTTCTCATCCCTAATGATATTATCAAGCCTCTCTTTCTCTCTTCTTTTTCTTTTTTGACTGCTGTCAATTAAGCATCACGAAGGACCGTTCTTGAAGCAATTCTACAACCTAGGCTTATGGGGTCCCGAGATCTCTCTCTTCTTTCTTCTTCTTTTTTTTTCATAAGCAAGAATATGTTTCAAATAGTAGGATCTCAATACGAATGTGATTTAAAAGAAGAAAAATGTCATAGTAAAAGTTCCCGAGTTCTGGCTGTCTAGTGTCGGTGGAATGTCATACAAAACAACTTCTGACAATGAGGACTTGGCAAATGCAAGTAGGCCAACACAGACAACCCGTTGAGGAAACTATTTCGTTGATAAAGTAAAAAATAAAAAAAAAATAAAAATAAATCACGCCCAGAGATAAAAATAAAGTCTGCTGTGCAATCGGTAAATGGCCAAATAATTGGAAAACTGGGCTGCCTGTTTGCACGATTTGGACAAAATAAAGCCGGGAGGGATTCCAAACTGTGTTTGCTGTGTGTCGAAGCATATAAATCCCTCCTGAAGTTTGCTTCTTGTGTCTATTCATGTAAGCCAAAAGGGTGACGGAGGGGGGGTACACGCCTACTCAGCCGTTGTTCGCAAGAGCACGGGTCCTACAAGTCACAAAGTGAAATATCTGCGTTTTCTTAAGCGCACCGCCGACGGTCCATTCTCAGACGGGAATTCGCACCGAAAAGAAGACCGGCAGACGGGATTGCCGCGTATTTGCATTTTGAGAGAAAAGCATTTGCGATAACAAGCCTCCGCGCAGCTTTCGAGCGGCTTGAGTGGTCGAGCAGTGTGTGACGAGTGAGAAAGCGCCGGACGCCAAAAAAGAAAGACGCAGTTTTACAGTCCAGGTGCAACAGACGCCGAAAACAACAAAAAAGAAATACTTTTGCAAATTGGCTCATACTGAGCCTAACTGCGATTTTTTCTCATTTCTCGACGACGAGCTTGTGACTGTACAGCTGGAGTGAAAAGAAATCACTCCGCTCAGAATAGCCAATTACGGGAATCAAATTCTGGGTTTGAATTGGGCGTGGAGGCAGTACAACTGTGGCAATGGCTTACGAGCACCGCTTTCATGTTATACAGGTCTTCTTGGTCTGGTTGCCTTTCGTGGCCTGTCCCTGTAAGCCGGTGGACCCCATCGCCACGCAGCTACAGCCCTCACAAGACCGCGGTCTTTCTGCGGATCCGAGTGCCTTCTTCAGCACATCGGTACCTCTCAAGCCATTCGCAACATCACCATCGTATGTGACATCAACCTTATCAAGCTATTTAAGCGGTGACAGCAAACGTCACTGGTTCAGTGGGCGTGGAGGCAGTACAACTGTTGCAATGGCTTACGAGCACCGCTTTCATGTTATACAGGTTGGACAAACCTTTTCCTCATACACAAAGAAGACAAGTAATCGTTTTTTACTGCTACTTCCACGCCCCCAAGTGTTGTGTGATTTGTCTCGCGAGTGCACTGACGTCCTTTGTTCGTTACTTTTATGTTGCGGTGACGTTGAAGCAAATCCGGGGCCCCCTAAGAAAGTCCCTGGGCCAGCTGATGACGCTGAGCATAGTACAGTTCCCGATGACTTGCGCCACACAGAAATTGTGCCAATGCTTTCTAAGATTAGTGCACGCTGCCATTCGTCTGCCACAGTGCAGTCCAACTTAGTGAAGGCAATTGATGAGGTCAAAGCGAACCAAAAACTTGTGACCAACAAACTGTCTGAAATTGAAAAGCGGCTTGCGTCGGTAGAGACTAGAACTAAGGCGGTTGAGGACCTCGAAAGGAAATTGCAGATTACGAATGAGGCAATTGGCACTATCACTCAAACAAATGACGTGTTGGTCTAGCGTTTGAATGAACTTGAGGACAGAGCACGGCGAAACAACTTGGTGTTTTTGGTATGGCCGATAAAAATGAGACCTAGGCAAGCGACCGAAGAGGCAGTCATTAATTTACTTTCGAGTACTATTGACTCGGAGCTTGACCCGAATGCGATAGAAAGAGCCCATCGTCTAGGTGGTCCTTACGAAAATGAAAGATGTCACCCTGTCATAGTTAAATTTTCAACATAAAAACTTTTTATGGTGGGGCGATCGAGGTTGAGAAGCCATAACGTCTCGGTATCGGAGGACTACTGTCAGGCGACAAGAACTGCACGCAAGATGCTACTCAATTATGCCAAATCGTTGCCCGGTAGACCTTCTTTGCAGCTCCGTTACGACAAGCTTGTTAACCACAAAAAATTTGCCTAAGACGCCAGCAAGGACGAAGTTTGCGAAACTACTGCGCATGTTCGCACCGATGGCAGCCGAGCTCGCAACAGAGATAGGACGCACTTTTTCTCTGGTCACAACCGCGACCGTCAAGCATGTTCATCTTGTAATTCTGCACCTCTGTCACATGCGCAGACTTCTAATGCTACTTCTCAACAATCAGTGAAGGGAAGTGGCAGCGGAAAAGCATCGCGTCCTATCTCTGTGCTGTATACCAACATTCGTAGCATTATGAAGAAGCGTGACGCTTTCGAAGGTCTTATCGATTCATGTGAAGCCGACGTGATTGCTGTAACCGAGACATGGTTGAATTCTAATGTTCGCGACAGTGAAATTTTTACAATTTCCAAGTCATTGCAAATTTATCGCTGCGATCGAGATGGAAGACAGCGAGGTGGCACTTTGCTTGCTATTTCAAAACGTTTCAAGCCTTTCCTTATTAACCTGACGTCTACGTTGGAAGTGATATGGTGTGTGTGTTTGTGTGGGGGGGGTTGCTAACAATAATACGCATGTCTTTGGTGTCTGTTACCGTCCCCCGTATACGGACATTAGCTTTGCTCACGAGTTTCACGATAACATTAATGCAATTATAATGCGGTGCCCATCAGCGTCAATAACTATTCTAGGCGATTTTAATTATCTTTCCATAGCGTGGACGTCATCATTACCACAAGTCGTGCCATTTTCTTCTCACAGCCAATGCTTCCTTGATACCTGCAACCTTTTTAATTTTAACGCAGATGGTGACTATTCCAACTCGTGTTACCAGTACTTCATCGCACACTCTTGACTTGATCTTGACATCAATGCCTGAGACTATTCATTCACTATCTTCCTTTCCTGGTGTTAGCGATCACTGCATGTTACTTTTACATAAACAGCAGCACGCCTGCTGCTACTAAGGAACGCAAGGTAATCTACGACTACAATGCCGCATACTTCGAAGCAATTAATCACGAAACTGTCTCTCTTTTTTGACACTTACTTACATGATTTTGATCACAGAACCGTACAGGAAAACTGGGATTTGTTTCTTAACAAAATATATGAACTTACTTGAATTTTTATTCCTCAGAAGTTTATACCTATAAGCAGCTCCGCACACTGGCATAACACATAATTGTAGCGTCTCTCTAATAAAAAGAAACGCTTGTTTCGCGGAGAGAAATTGCAAGGTACTGACGAACGCTGGCGTGCCTACGAATCTGCTACACAAGCATATTCTTTGGCAGTTTCAGACGCTAAAGCTAACTTTCTATCAAACACCCTACCTGCAATGCTTGTCAATAACCCGAGGAAGTTTTGGAAAACTGTAACAAATACTAACAGTGAAATTGTACTTGTTGACACTGATGGCCTTCCCGTACCTGCTGGGAAGTGTGCAACACTTTTGAATGAAAACTTTGCCCGCAATTTTTCAGTTTCGGTCACTAGCACGTCTGTTTCTTTGTCAATGCGCAATTATTTACCTATGTCTCCAATAGAGATCGAAGTGCCTGGCATTGTGAAACTGATTGAATCCCTCCCAATGTCCTCTGCTTGCGGTGTTGACAATATTAATTCAAGATTTCTTAAAGAAACAAAACTGTGCTCATCTCTTGTGTAAAATATTTCAACAATTTTTGGATCAAGTTGTGGTACGTCGTGCTTGGAGAAACGCGAAGGTGGTTCCTCTACATAAATCTGGAAGCAAACAATCTGCTATTGATACATACTCGGCTCATATAATTGCTCTAACAGAAACATGCTTTCGGCGCATGTTCACGATTCCGAGATTTTTCATGACGCGCATCATTATTCCATTTATCGATGTGACCGCACAGCCAGACGTGGCGGTGGCGTCTAACTCGCAATCAGTAAACAGATTCCATCTACAAGTATTCTTATTCACAGTGACCTAGAAATTACTTTTGCGTTCACTTACGCTCGGTCATCTTAAAATAATCCTAGGAGTGTGTTATCGCTCTCCCACTTACCCATCCTCATTTATTAATGAATTACACGACGCCGTTAATCTCATTCGTATGCGTTTCCCATCATCGCCTCTTTTTTTTTTTTTTTGATGGGAGACTTTAATTTTCCGAATATTATATGGGACTCTGGGCCACCGCACCTGTCACCGCCCTCTGTCCAGGCTGAGGAATTTTTGGAGATGTGTTCTTTATTCTCGCTAACCCACCTTATAACAGATGCAACCAGAGTATCCCTTATTAACGGTGCAAATACCCTTGATTTATTATTCACAACTAATCCAGAATTTGTATCCGACACTGTTCATTTACCAGGAATTAGTGAACACGTTCTTATTAATTTCCACTTAAAGACACCACATCCTAAAACTGAGAAGGTAAGCAAAATTATACTAGACTACAACAGAGCTAACTTTCAGGCTATTAATAGTGATCTAGCCACGTTTCTCGACTTCTTATAAGGTTTCGATAACCAGTCTGTTGAAGCTAACTGGGATCTTTTTAAAAACAAAGTGCGCCAACTTACAGATAAATACATCCCAAAGAGGAGCATCGCCACTAACACACGTGCCCCTTGGTATAATCCTAACCTTAAGCGTTTATCGAACAGGAAGAAACGTTTTTATCGCTTAGCTAAACACTCAAACATTAACTCCAGGTGGGCAGCCTATCAGTTAGCCTCTGAGGCTTATGTACAAGCGCTCAAATCCGCTAAGATTACCTTCATGACAACAACTCTGCCATCTCTGCTGAAGGACAATGTTGGAAAGTTTTGGCGTCTCATAAATCCAGCACACGACTCATTCATATCGCTTGAAAACCTCAACGCTGATAGCATACCTAACAACCTATGTGCTACAACATTAAATGACGTGTTTGTTCAAAACTTTTGCCCTGTTTCAAACGTGCAGCTACCAAACCTGTATCACGTTCATTTTTCATTTATGTATACCGTTTTTGTTGATGCATCAGGTGCTGCTAAACTAATTGATTCACTAAAAAAAGTGCATCTCCTGGTTACGATTGCATATGTACTAATTTTTTTGAAAAGTACTTCAGCCTATAGTTTTATTATACTAACCAAGATTTTCCAGCAATCTCTTGACACATCTAGCCTTCCCACAGATTGGAAGATTGGGAAGGTGGTTCCGCTCCACAAGTCCGGAAGTAAACTTCACCACCTAATTACCGCCCCATTTCACTTACTAGCACATGCTGCAAACTACTTGAGCATGTAATATTTAAGTCATTAGTTAGTTTTCTCGACGATAATGCATTTTTCTCGCCTTCACAACATGGTTTTCGTAAAACATACTCATGTGAAACTCAGCTTTTGTCTTTCACTCATAAATTGCAACATATTCTTGATGAATAATCCTTCGCTGACTGCATATTCTTGGACTTCTCGAAGGCATTCGACAAAGTGTGTCATCAGCTACTACTTCACAAGCTAAGTTTTCTTAACCTTGATCCTAACCTTTTTAAGTGGATTGACTCCTTTCTTCTTAACCGATTACAATTTGTTAGTGCTAATGGTCATAACTCACCGTTTACTGACGTACATTCTGGCGTTCCTCAGGGGTCCGTCCTTGGACCCCTTCTGTTCTTAATTTACATTACTGATCTGCCTTCCGTTGTTTCCTCTGACATCTTTCTTTTCGCTGACGATTGTGTAATCATTCGCGAAATTAATACTGATAGGGATATTAACACTCTTGAATCGGACATCGTGGCTATATCCAATTGGTGTAAAACACGGCGAATGGAACTAAATGTAAAAATATGCAAGGTTATGCGTGTCGCCCGAAACACTAACACTCCTCCTATTTATCTTTTGAACAGTGTTCCATTAGAATCCGTATCATCTCACAAATACCTAGGTGTTCATATATCATGTAATTTAAATTGGACAGTGCACACAGAATACATTATTAACAACGCTAACCGTATGCTAGGATACTTACGTCGCAACTTTTCTATCGTTTCCTTCTTCAGTTAAACTATACTTTACAAAACTTTAATACGACCAAAGCTTGAATATGCTGCTTCTGTATGTGATCCTATGCATGCAAAAAAATCACTGCCCTGGAACTTGTTCAGAATAACTCGACTCGTTTCATTCTCTCCAACTACAATCGCACTGCTAGCATAACAGCCATGAAAGCCAGCCTCTCGCTTCCGTCACTAGCAGCCCGTCGTAGAGTTAGCCGCTTGAATTTATTCCATAACATATACTACCATACCTTTCTTCACGACATACTTATTCTATCACCGCAATATATGTCCCATCGCATTGATCATCGCTACAAGGTAGGTATTCCATTTTGTAAAACAAAAGCATTTTCTGAGTCCTTCCTTCCGCGCACAGCAATCGAGTGGAACCACCTTCCTGCTGACATTGTATCAATCATTGATAACCAACGTTTTCGCGAAGCACTAGCAACCATTACTTAAGTACATGCCTGTTCGAAATTGTTATTGTTACTCACTGTATTTGTTTGTATTTTCCCGACTCCCCTCTGTAATGCCTTTGGACTTGAGGGTAAATAAATAAATAAATAAATAAATAAATAAATAAATAAATAAATAAATAAATAAATAAATAAATAAATAAATAAATCTGTGTATAACTACCTACCTATTTCTCTCACTTCTATACCATGTAAGATTCTGGAGCACATAATCTTCTCTAATCTGGTCACCTTCCTAGAATCTAACTCATTCTTTAGCAAGTCACAGCAAGGATTTAGGAAATCATACTCATGTGAAACAGTTGCTCTGCTTTACCCACTCCTTACACGTCATTCTAGAACGTGGTTCCTGGGTCGATTGTATCTTCTTGGAATTTTCTAAGGCCTTTTACAAGATTGAATTGAATTGATTTTTTAAGCAATCGCTCACAGTACGTTGTTGCCAATAATTCCACCTCACCGTCGTCTCCTGTGACCTCTTGCTTGCCCCAAGGCTCTGTATTGGGGCCTTTACTTTTCCTCATCTATATTAATGACTTACGCGACTGTATAAGCTCCGCAATTCACCTCTTCGCAGATGACTGTGTTGTTTACCGCGAAATTTCAAGTAACCTAGACGTTAGTTCACTGCAAAACGATATCTCTAATATGGCTCATTGGTGCAGAACTTGGCACATGGAACTTAACACCAACAAATGCAAAGTTTTACTTGTTTCACGCACTAACGGACCCTCTGCTACCTATACCATAAATAACGCTACTCTACAATCTGTTAGTTCTTATAAATACTTGAGAATTTATATCACAACTCATCTAAGCTGGAAACATCACATTAACTACGTTATTAACAATGGTCACCGTATGCTAGGGTACCTCCGACGCAACTTAGTAGAGCTCCTGTAAGTGTGAAACTAACAATGTATAAAACACTAGTGCGCTCAAAACTTGAATACGCATGCTCCATTTGGGACCCCTTTCAATCGCACTTAACTTATTCACTTGAAATGATACAAAATAACGCATCACGTTTATATTATCCAACTGCAATCGTACTAGCAGTATCACGTCAATGAAACGCACCCTTTCCTTGCCGTCACTTGTTTCACGTCGCAAAGCATGTCGTCTTACACTTTTCCATAAGATATATCAACATCCAGTTCTGAAAACCCAGTTCGTTACGAGTCCATCTTAACGTTCAGTACGCTTAGATCACCACCAAAAGCTACACGTTACTACTTGCCGCACTAATACTTTTTTTTTATTCTTTCGTCCCACGCACGTCCAGTGGCTGTAACCACCTTCCCCCAGATATTGTTTCCATTTTGGACCATGATCAATTTTGTGCAACCATTTAGTCACTTATTTGATGACGCATGAAATTTTTTTTCTTCTTAATTAACGCGGTTCTTCGCATTGTATTTTCATTCCTACTTTGGTGTATTAGCCTAACATTGTCTCGTCCTGTGTATTGTAGATGTCATTAGAATTGTACATATTATTACATTTTCTATTTTGTTTACTATTTATGTACCCCACTCCCCCCTGGAAAGCTCTGTGTGCTTGAGGGTAAAATAAATAAATAAATAAATAAATAAATAAATAATAAATAAATAAATAAATAAATAAATAAATAAATAAATAAATTCCTAACAAAGCTTACTCTCAAATTTCGACTGAAACGTAGCCAACTATGGTTCTGCAGAACTGCCTCGATAAACTATAACATTTGAGAGATACGTTGACCAGAGTGAAATCAGTTTATATATAACGACCGCGAATAATTATTTAATGCTGCCTCGTTTTTCACTAAACGTTAACAACTTGGTATTGCGGGGGCTCTAGAATACAACTTATTTCTGCTTGTATGTTATTTGTCTAAATACGGCCGCTGGATAAAAAAAAAAGAAAAAAGAAAAGGTGTAGCCTACCGCGTGCATCGAAAAAAGCGTGATCCGCCGTGGAGCCACCAGTCAAGGACTGTTGTCTGGGAACGGCGTACAAAAAGCATGAGGAACGCGCTAGGAACGCCGTCGCACGTGCAAGCCGACCCGTCCCATCCCCCACAAGTAGTGCCGTTCGGGCCAGCCAAGCGGCCACAAATGCTACTACGGCTCGGACGCTCACTCCCGTTGCAGCCAGCGTGACGCGGCAGATGACACGTTCTTTTTTTCGTGTTTTTTTTTTTATCCAGCGGCCGCGGTCTAAATTATATTAGCCTACGCGTATACGTAAACACTGACAGGATAGATTTTCTAGGTAAGTTGCCACTATATGAAAACTACAAACACCGACACAATTAAAGAAGTGATTTGTTTAATTGAACTGTGAAATTAATAATAGGTGAGAGTAAATGTCTGCGAGAATCTTCATAATTTCTATTGAAGGGAAACACAAAGAAAGGACTAGAATAGAGAACACGGGCAGCGGTAGCTGCCGAAGCGACTATCCTCGGCATGACGTGCATACGATGCTCTTGCGCCTCGGTTCGGTTTCTTGGGTGCAGTTCCGTGCATGTAACTTCGGCCGCGTAGTGTTAGCTTGCGCCGCTGCCGGCCATAAATCGGCGGGTGCAGAACTTCTACTGAACTGCCGCTTAGGCAGCACGTGGAGCGTGGCGTAGGTAGTTTGGTGAAAGCGCGATAAAGAAATGTCCCGATCGGATCATCTGTGCGAACGGCACGAAACACCCCTGAAACGTCGGGAATCCAACCACATGGGATGCATTCTTGATGAATTTTAATGCGGCGCACCTGGCTTCAGTGCGTCAATTTGGCGCTGCGCCACAACTGCGTTGCAAACATTGCCGAAATGCGTACCACGAGATTTGCCGCATTAGTATCAAAACTCTTGGCACTGATTTAGGATGGACTACAGCACGTTCATCTAAGCCTAAAATGAAATCCAAAGTTTGACGGCAACCCATCGGGCCGGGCAAATACATATTGAAGAAACGCGAAAGGATGCACCGACGAAAAGAACTAAAAATTTAAGGACGTTTCGGCTCCCCATACGGGAGCCTTGTTCACAATAAATGAAACCCATCAGAGACACATCGTATTTAAATACGTTTCAGCACGTGACTCGAGCAGCGAGTGTACACCGTTGGAAATGTCCCGTAACTCCTATTCAGGGCCGGTATTTTGTAGCGATGCCTTTCCGGTGCTAATGCCTTTTCGCGCTTATCGTGCTTTGTCAGTGGTCAGAGCGACGGTCCGCTTGTGTTATCAATGGGATCAGCCAGCCGTGAGCGGTGGATGATAAGACTAGTATAGAATAAGTCATAAAGCATCACTACAAAATACCGGCGCAGCTTGTGCGCCGTGGTTTGTATGTGCAAGGATTCTAGATGCAGGCGTGACGCAAGCTTCTTTTCCTTGGCCAGAACACGTGCGCTTGCCAAGTCAATATTGTGGCCTGTAGATTCCACATGTCCAGCAAGGGCACTCAAAGCGGTGTGCCGTTTCCTGACGTCATATTCATGCTGTTTCACGCGTTTCTTGAAGTCACCCAAGGCCGGTATTTTGTAGCGATGCCTTATGTTTTATTCCATACTAGTCTTATCATCCACCGCTCACGGCCGGCTGATCCCATTGATAACGCGAGCGGACCGTCGCTCTGACCACTGACAAAGCGCGATAAGTGCGAAAAGGCATTAGCACCGGAAAGGCATTGCTACAAAATCCCGGCCCTGTCTCGCCGATATACTTGTAATCACAGTTATCGCACGTTATTACATAGACTACGCCGGGGAAATTTTCCCGTGCATTTTCCATTTATGTTTACTAAAACGTTCCTTAGTTTGCGTGTTGGCGCATGCGGAACTTTGACGTCGTACCTGCGCATGATACGAGCGATGGTCTCACTTGTGCCGAGGCGCGTATTTTGCTTTCCGCGGACCGTCCGCACGCGAGAGAGAAAATAAGGAGGGCGAGGAGGATGGCATGGGTCGCACCGGGAGCCCCTTACGCGCTATTGGTCCGCTGAAACCACCTCTCGGCCCTGCTCAGCGTAGTTGAGCACCTGGACTCGGCAGGGCTTTCAACAACCCACATGGATAACACACATGGATAGCACAGGATGGCACACAAGGATAGCCCCCAGCACACATGGATAGCCGCCAGGCTATCCATATGTGCTGGCCCCTTTCATCGCAGGCCCTCCAGTTCTGCCCCACCACGCGGCCTTGGACTGGCTGACCACACCAGGCCAGACGCCAGCTGACAAGGCCCTACCCCCGGATGGCGTGACCCCGTTCCTGCCTGCCGGTCTGCTTCGCTCCTGCCATGGCAACATCTATACCTTTCCTCTCCTACCTCCTTTTTCTCCCATTTTCCCCCTCCCCGTTGGCGCTGAGCCGTGCTCCCTCAAGGGAAGCAGAAGATGACGCCAACCTTTCCTTTCCCAAATGAACCACTTATAGCGCTATTGGTTATCACATTGGAGGTCACGTGCCGCCTGTCCGGCTCTTCCTGTTAGTGCCCGCAACGTCCAACTAAGCCTCGACGCACCCACGTGGTTTTCGCCGACGACTTCACGCACGCGCGGTTTTTTTTTTGGTTTTTTTTTTTTGAGAGTGCGGATGCTGGATGCCCCGTTTCAGCGCTACCTCTTTCATACGCGCTGCTAGTGGATCAATAATACTTGCAGAGCAGAGAAGTTCCTTCCGCGTTGTTTGTATTTACAGTTTGAAGCATTAGAACTCTGGTATTATAAATATATTCTTTTCTATGAGCAACGTGGTTCCGACTGGCGTGGAGGGCACCAGGACATTCACCGTACTTCAAATGCATATGCTTTCCTGTTGAAAAATACTTTGGGCTTTGGATGAAAATATAAGCGACGTTCTTGTTTGCCTTAACATATCACAGCTTTTGCGTTTCGCTGGCTGTATCACTGCATAAAAACGAATGGGATTGTATGCAGGGCAGAGCAATAATGTAGCTTTTGGAGAGCTAGGGACAATTTCTTGTGCAGTGTACTTGATGGCCAAAACTAAAGTCAAATCAGTGCAATCAAAATAAAGCAGCTATTTTCATATAACGGAGCAATACAATACTTGAGATGTCTATTTTAAAGGGCTACACAATATTTGCCACGCCGCACGTCACACTGTCTGACATTTAAAAATGTAAATTGCTTACTAAATTTACTAAATTGTCACAATGCTTCTGCCGCACTATCAGATAACTTGAAACGCTACTCCCAAATCAGAGTCCCCTAAAGTGTCACAGAATCATTGATAAACAGATTGTGCTTTAACTCAGTAGTTAAAATCCTGAAAACCCTGCGGCATTAAATTCACAGCTAGCACTCGGAGTGGCGCGAAGGGCAGCGTTCAAGTACCTTAAAACCGGCGCAATAAATTCACAGATAGCACTCGGACTGGCGCGAAGGAACACGAGTGAAAGCCACATACGCCAAAGTTGAGACATAAGTAAGCACCAGTTTACGCGAACGAGCTTATTAACAGGTGCATGTAACCTAGCGAAGGCCGCTTTGGACGCGCGCTGCTGGCACAACCAAATTCTGAAATAGTCAGCGTGGAACAATGCATTCGTCAAACTGGAATATACACCACTCACGCGTCTGGTAACGTAAAGGGCACTTTTGAAGGGCTGCATTCATCACACGCCAAAATGAGCGAAAACAGTATCACAATATATTGGAAAGTAGGAAAATTTATGCTGCTGCTACCGCGACTTTCTATAACGCCTGAAAGGCGTTATAGAAAGAAACATGTGGTGCGTTCTGAGGTCCAAATCGTGCACTTCCAACAAAATTGGCGCTAGCTTTCAGATGCTACAATGGCCAAGCGGTGGCATGGCGTGAGGCAGGGGTGCTCCCGTACGCTGGAACAGCTGTAAACATGAACGTGTGCACAGCCACGTGACCTCATGGCGAGAACCAATAGTGTGCCATGGCATCAGGCGGGAGCGGCGCCGTCCTCCTCGCCCTCCTTTTTTTCTCTCTTGCGTGCGCAATCATCCGCGGAAAGCAAAATACCCTGCCGGGGCGGGGCCATTTGGAATGGCGGCTCGCTTTTTCGGAGACGACGTATAACGCTGTCTTGCTGGGAGCGACACTTCTTTCCGTCCCGAGGACAAAAAAGGCGGCGGGTAGCCACAGGTTCTTAAATCTTCACAGATGCTCTCAATATCACGCGCGCAGACCTCCTGTCTTGTGCAAATGGTTTTTGCTCGCTGGAACCACGAAGCAGGAGCAGACCTTTTTTGTGACTACGGATGTACCGAATTAAAATGCAGGTTCCAGCCCTGTATGTCTGGACTTCCTGTAGACGTTAAAGGACAGGCCAGAGTTACCGCCCTTGACAAGAACATCAAGAAACGGTAGACGCTGTTTGCTTCTTGCTCGACAGTGAACGCAATCGCCTTTTCCACGCTGTTAAGACGAGCAGTGAAGGCGGTGAGAGCATCCTTGTGAATTATGCAGAAGCAATCGGCACACATCTTAGAAAAACATTTGGAGAGAGGGTGAAAGATGCAAACGCCCGACGTTCGACGTCCTACATGGCAAGATTCGCAGCAGAAACGGAGATAGATGTACCCATGTCCGTACCATGTGTTTGGAGGTAAAAATTCTGTTGGAAGACAAAGTATATAGACAAACAAAACCCAAGGAGACGGGACAGTTCTGGTACGTCAATTGGAGACCTGTCGGGCAGTGGCCCGTCAGATTGGAGGGCAATGATGCAAACCTTTACAGCCAGTTCCACTGGAACGCTTGTGAATAGGGATTCGACATGAAATTATACCATGATGTCATCATGAGCAGGACCAATGTGTCGTAATTTTTCAATAAAGTCTCCAGAATTGCCCACGTGGGTGTCGCTTTTTCCAATGAGTGATCCGGTGTAAGAAACCGGAAAGCTTGTGCAGAGGTGAGCGAGTGTAGTCGACAATGAGTAGCATAGGAACACCTTGCTTGTGAATCTTTGGTAGGCCATAAACAGTGTAGGTCATACACTGATTTGTGCTGGGGCGGGACCAAACAGAAGACGTCAGCCAGAAGCTTTTGGAAGTCCCTTTGCAGTTTTCCTGTGTGATCACGCGTCATGCGAGTATAGGTGCTGGCGTCATTAACCAGTGCCAGCATCTTTTTGGTGTAGTCGCCGCTACAAAGCAAAACAGTTGCGGTTCCTTAGTCAGCCGGAAGAATGAGGATGTCGGGACGGCTTCGAAGTCGGTCGATAGCTTTATGTTCCTCTAGCGGCAGCGCGGAGTTTGTATAAGGGTTTTGAAGGCTAGAAAACACATTAATAAAACACGTGCAAGCTTCGTCACGTCAAGTGGCGTCGACTTGGCTTACAGCCCCTTCAACGGCACAAATCAACTTCTTCGTATCTCGAGTGGGCCCTGTGCTAAAATTTGGGCCAAGGTTGAGGACCGAGAGTTCTGCTTTGTCAGGCTTATATGAAGAAAGATTGTGTACAGCCTCTCTTAGTATACTGCGGGACGTACCGTTACGAGGTGGTCGTAGTCTTTACAGCTTCCCAGCAAAGCTGGTTTGCATTTCCGCCTAACGTAATGTAGGCTATTGTTATATTCACACAAAGAAATACAATGCTTAGACAGAAAAAAAAGCTGATCTCAAATGCCGAAATATCTTCTCTTTGCAGTGCGTGTCGAGCACTACAGATTTGTTTCAATTTAAAACAACAGATCTTGCCCACTACCAGAGATTGGTCAAGAAACAAGGAATTTTACTAGTGTGTGTGGTGGGGAGGCGGGGAGGCGAGGCGGGGGAGGGGGGGGGGCGGGGGGGAGGGGTTCGAGTCCATCCCCCTAATGACTCGGCCACGACTGCACGCATGTGTGTGTGTGTGCGGGGGGGGGGGGGGGAGGGGTGCGTGCGTGTGCGCGTGTGCATGTGCATGCGTGCGTGTCCCCACGTGGATGAATGCGAAAGCACTGCGGCCACGTCAGCAGAAGCGCGCCGACGTCCGGTGGCTCCACTGGCGGAGTCACGTGACTCGAGCGGCCACGTCAGCAGTAGCGCCGCGGCGTGACCAACGGTGTTCGTCACAAGGTGCGCACAACGCAAGGTCGAGGGTTCGACTCCCACCAAAGGTCGTGGGTTCGCGCGCCTCAATTAACTCTACCTGAATGAACTGTGCCTTCGTTAACTTCGCCTTAATTAACACCAAAGGTCATGGGTTCGACTCACACCAAAGGTCGAGGGTTCGTACCCTTTTCGGACATCGTGGTCACGCCAACATCGTCAACTACGCCGGATTTTCCGCCTCATGAGCCATATAATGCTTGCGCATTAACGAAGCAGAACTACTCTTAGGCAAAGCTGCTCGAAGGGACTGTCAGTTTAATTCCTTCTCACCAAGGGAACGGGTTATTGGCCCCGAGCACGGCCTACAGGGGTGCTGTGAGCGCCGCTAGCGTGACGTCAGGGCTAGGACTCGCTTCTGTCATCTGCTAGAGGCAGACAGGCATGATAGAGGGTCATTGGAGAGCGACACATACACCGTGGCACATATCCAGAGACCCAAGTTGGTGTCAAAGAAGTTCATTGAAGAGGACCACATGGCCAGTGGTAAAAAAAAAAAAGAAAAAAAAAAGTTGTCGCAGTTTCACCCGAAAGACGAAGCATCAATTGCGATAGCAAATTAGTAGAGCGCTATACGGAGTAAGGATAGTAGTTTTATCAGCTGTATAAACTTGGACATGCAGCAGCACCGGCAACACGCAGAACTGTTGTCGACGCGGTCGGCGTTTTGCCCGCGTTCGCATCAAACGCGCGCGGCGTTGGTGACTGTTGCCGGTGTCTCTGGGGGCGGCTCGGAGGTTTTCGACGAGATCAGAACGGGACACTCGTCGAGCAGCGTCAGAAGTCTTTAGCACCTTCTCGCCTCGCAACGTTTTTATATAAATAGGCATTTGGTGCCGCAGCTAAACGTCGCCTCCCTTCCCTCCCTCCCGCACCCCAACAGTCTTTCACGCGTCGAAAGAAGTCGCGTTTGCTCTACATATATGGTGATTGTAAAGAAGGAAATAGACGCTTAATTCTTCAGCCCTCAGGGCCTCATTAGGCGAATACATAAACAAGCACTAGGATTGCCGCAACACGCCAGCACAGACCTCCTCCTTAAACTGGGATTACACAATACCCTCGAGGAGATTATCGAGGCACAACAAATATCACAATACGAGCGATTAGCCAAGACTGAGCCAGGCCGCCAGATACTCGAGAATCTCGGCATCTCTTACCACACCCAACACGGCGACAAACATGACATACCACGCGATATCCGAACTAAACTCACAGTTCCACCGATACCCAAGAACATGCACCCCGAACACAACGAGGGCAGACGCGTCAGTAGAGCCAAAGCCATGACTAAGATTTTTGGTCACAACGAGGAAGCGGTCTTTGTCGATACAGCACGCTATCGGGACCAGCACCGCTTCGTAGCTGCGGTCGTAGACCACACACACCAATGCAAAGCAAGCGCATCAATCGCCACAAGACACGTAGAAACGGCGGAGAAAGTGGCTATCGCGCTGGCGATAGCTCACACCAATGCCTCGTATATCATCAGCGACTCTCAAACGGCCGTGCGAAACTACGCCAACGGCAGAATTTCCCCTGAGGCATTGCGGATACTTAATACAGGCAAAACTTATGAGGCAGACAAATGCGTACAAATCCTCTGGATCCCAGCCCACGCAGCTCTAGATCAACCGAAGTTCAGTCCAAACGAGGTGGCGCACAACGTGGTTCGAGGTCTCACGTTCCGAGCCACGTTCGAAAAAGCAGCCACCCGAACGGACACCTCCGCTGTCGTGTGGGAATGGTACGATCGGCTCACTAAATTCTGTGACATTACTCAACATTATCGAATGCAAAGGCGGGAGTATCTACCGCCTCACCCCAGGGTCAATCGGGCCCAGTCCGTTCAATGGCGGCGGCTACAAACACGAACATACACGAACCCCGTCATCGTGAACCATATATACCCCGAATTATATACAACCAATCTATGCCAGTATTGTAACACCAGAGCCACACTAGATCACATCCTATGGGCATGTCCAGCATTAATCAGCAATACTGGGGTCGCGGCCCCCAATGAGGGCCTTCGGGCGCGTTGGGGGACTGCGCTGCCCAGTTCAGGCCTGGACCAGCAACTGTGGGCTATCCAGCAGGCCGAGTAAGCTGCCGGGAGGCACGGTCTCTCCGCTGGCTCCTACGTGGGAACCGAGCCCAGCAATCTGCCGGAAATAAATAAAATTCTCCTTTCTCTCTCTCTCAGGGAGCACGGCGCAGAACGCGCGTTTGTACTCCGCTGTGCGTTCACTCCCCGTGAAAGTGCGCGTCCCTCGCGCTATCTCACTCGCACATACAGCGTCCGGCAGCGGCGACGATTTCATCGCCATTGACGTCATACGGAACCTCACGGTGATGGTGACGACGACGCCGATGGCAGAAATCCGCTTTGGAGTGTCCATATAATTGCTATCGCAATAAAATTAGGTCGGGGGTTTTACGTGCCAAAACCATGATTGCGGCCGCCACGGCGAGGATTCGATCGTGCCCTCGGGCTTAGTAACGCAACGACATAGACACTACGCCACCACGGTAGGTACCCAGTGTTACATACCCAGAACCCAAGTTGGTCCAGTATTGCTTTTGAACTCGGTTCATCATCATTATCATTTATTGTTCCCTTAAAGGCCCCTGCTTGGGGTATTACATAGGGGGGGGGGGGGGGGGGGGAGTACACATACAAAATGCACTAAAGCTGGTCAGTGATCAAAAAATATAAAAGCGGGAAAACACATGAGAAGTCATTCAATTAATAAAAAGCGGTTAAAAAAACAGGGTAGACATGGTTTAACAAGGATCACTAAGACTTACTAGAAAAAGCATATTACACAGCATACACACGGCGGAGCAAAATGCATTTCAAGAAAACTTGGTACAGAGGATCAAAATTTTAAAAAAGCGTGATTGAAACAAACAACAGAAAAGAAAGGCGAGCTGTAGTTAATACACGGATTACAATAGGTTGTGCGGATAATAAATCACAAAATTTTACGTGATCACGTTCAAGGACGACCAATTCGGGTGGTTTATTCCATTCCGTTATCGCAACAGGCAAAACGAGTCGTTGAAGGCGTTAGTAGAACCGTGAAGACGCTGAACGCTCAGTGAATTAAAAAGACGTCGAGAAGTGCGGATCGCGGGAGAAGGAGCGATCCATGTAAATGCGGAAATGTGTAGTATAACCTGTGAAATAATCAGAGTAGGGCAATTCGACGTCGGTGTGCTAGGGAAGGGAGACTGAGGGAGCTTTTTTTTATTTTACTTATGCTGTGCTTGTAGTCATAATTAGAATATATAAATCGTGCTGCGCGGTTTGGGACTGCTTCAATGGTGTTAATGACGTAAATTTGATGGGGGTTCCAAATACATGCAGCATATTCAAGCTTTGTGCATACGTATGTTTCGTAGATTCCTTCTGATGAATCCCAGCGACCTCGACGCATCTGCTACAACCTTTGTTATGTGTTCTGCCCAGGTTAGTTTTGTAGTAATTAAGACGTCTAGGTACCGGTATTCCTGTACTTGCGATACCGGTGTCGAGTGCAACGAGTATGTATAAATGGAATTAGAACGTTTTCGAGACACATGCATAAATTTACATTTCGAAACATTAAGCTTCATCATCCACTTTTAGCCCCAGTTTTAAATTAGTTTTAAGTCATTCTGCAGATGTACGTTATCTTGGTGGTTATTGATGCGTCGGTAAAGCACGCAGTCATCTGCGAATAGACGGATAGTAGACGAAATTCCGTTAGGTATGTCGTTGATGAATATTAGGAAAAGCAACGGGCCAAGAACCGAGCTTTGGGGTACACCGGATGTTACTTTTGTTGTTAAAGAATGCTGACCTCCTATGGCAGTAAACTGCGTTCGGTTTGTTAAGAAGCACTTTATCCACGATAAGATTAATGGGTCGAGGCTGAGTGCCACGAGTTTATTGATGTCGTTTGTGAGCGACGCAATCAAATGCTTTCGAGAAATCGATGTATGTGACGTCAGTCTGAAACGAAGAATCTAAGTTAAGATGAAGGTCAGTAGTAAATTAAAAAAAAAAACTGCGTTTCACAGGATAACCCACAATGAAAGCCATGTTGTTTTCGATAAAAAAATGAGTTATCGAGGTGTTGTGCTATGTGTGAATATGTGCTCCAGAAGCTTGCAGGCTACACTAGTTAGTGAGATGGGGCGATAGTTACAAGGG